>NW_004524955.1:365367-368258 GCF_000260255.1 Octodon degus
GGTGGAATTCCAAACAACACATTCAACTGTATGACAGAAAGTAAATCTATGGATATGGTATTTTGTGAATGATCTTTTAAATAAAAGAAAAACCTTACATAATAAAAAAAGAAAGAAATTCAAAAGCAAAAATAAGAATAAACAGAAAAAAATTTTAAGCATTAACTGCTCCTTTCAAAAGACCAGCAGAAATCAGCAGTACAATTATCCAAAATATTCTACACATATATAATATTTTTCCCTTCTTTCACTTGTCCTTTTCATCATCCCAGTTTTTCCTTCTCGCTTAACAAATTCTGTCCCTTTCACAATATCTATTGTCACTTTCATGTTTTATTTTTTTCAGGTTCTCACACTAGTAAGATAAGTTTGTACATGTAAATCTGATTTATTTCGCTTACCAATATAGTCCCTATTTGTATACATTTATCTACAAAAGCCTCAACATTATCTTTTTTATAGCTCACTAATACTCCACTGTGTAAAAACACCATCCTTTTCATCCATTCCTTAATTGGCAGGCATTTGGGTTGTTTCCAAGATTTAGCTATGACTAATTGAGCTGCTATAAACATGGGTGCACATATCACTATTTTACGATGATTTCTGGAAAAATACCTAGAAGGGGCATAACCAGCTTCAATGGGACCTCCAATCTTAGCTCTTTGAGGAATCACCACACTGATTTCCATAGTTGTTCTACCAATCTGCCCTGTCACCAAGAGTTGAGAAGCATTCCTTTTACCCACAGCCCCTCTAGCTTTTGTTATTGGCTGATTTCTGGATGATAGCCATTCTTTCTGGGGTGAGATGGCATTTCAGCTGTATTAGTTTGCATCCCTTGAGTGACCGATGATGTTGAACATTTTTTCATATATTTATTTGCCATTTGTATCTCTTCTCTTTGTGTGTGTGTGTGTGTGTGTGTGTGTGTGTGTATTTAGTACAGGGTCTACAGGATCTCACTACACAGATCAGACTCACAGCGATCCTTCTGTTTTCAGCCTCCCCAGAACTGGAATTACAGGCTCATGCCACCACACCCAGTCTCAGTTACCTTCTCAGTGTACCCTGGGACAGGACCAGCACAGCATGCCAGGGATCAAACCATGGTCCTTGCATCTGCCTAAGCAAGCACTTTGTATCTCTTCATTTGGGGAGTGTATATTGATCTCAGATACCCATATTTGGATTAGATCTTTGAATTTTGGTGGCCTGATATTTTAAAATTCTGTATGTGTTCTAGATAGGAGTCCTTGAGAGTTGGCTATAATATTTTCCAAATTTGTGGGTTTTCTTTTTCTTCTGTTGGTAATATCTTTTGATGTGCAGAAACTGTTCAGAAAGATGTGATCCCAAATTTTGATTATTTGAAATATTTCCTGTGCAGTTTGATTTTTGTTAATGCACTCTCTACCTGCCTTATGTCTTTAAGATTTCTATCTAATTTCTCTTCCAGTAGGTTCAATGAATCACTTTTAATATTTAAATATTTTATTGATTTTGACTGTAGTTTTGTGCATGGTGATAGACATGGGTCTATTTTAAGCCTTCAGCATGTGAAAAGCCATTTTTTCCAACACCATTTATTCAAGAAGTTGTCTTTCTTTCAGTAAACATGTTTGGACCCTTTGTGAAAGATAAGATAACTGAATGTGTTTGTAGTTGTGCCTGTATCTTCTAATCTGTTCCATTGATCCTCAGGTCTGCATGGGGGCAATACCATGCTGGTTTTATCACAGCATCTTTGTAGTATAATTTCAAGTCAGGAATGTGATGCCTCCTGCCTTTCCTCTGTTGCCCAGGATTGCTTTTGTTATTCTGGGTCTCTTTTGGTTCTGGATGAATTTTAGGAATGTTTTTCCTAGATCTATGTGGTATACTAATGGTATTTTACTTGGGATTGCATTGAAACACTATCACAATTTTGGGAGTATGACCATTTTAACAATGTTGCTTCTTCCTATCCAGGAACAAGGAATATCTTTCCACTTTCTGAAATTCCCTTTGATCTCTTTTTTTCAGAGTGATGTAATTTTCACTGTATAAATCTTTTACTTCTTTTGTGAAATTGGTTCCTAAGTATTTCATTTTGGCAGGTGTTATTGTGAATGGCATGTTTTCCATAATTTCTCTGTTGTTTCTTTTCTTGTTTGTTTTTCTGTTTAGAAATGCTACTGATTTTTGAGTGTTGGCTTTGTATCCTGATATACTACAAAATTTTGTTATTAAATCTACATATCTCAGTGCAGTTTTAGGGGTCTTCTATGTACAGTATCATGTCATCAACAAATAATGATAATTTCACTTCTTCCTTTCAATCAATATTCCTTTTATGTCTTCCCTCTGTCTAATTGTGCTGGCAAATGTTTCCAGAACTATACTGAACAGGAGTGGTGAGAGTGGACATCCTTGTGTTTTATTTTATTTTTTATTTATTTACTTATTTTCATCCTTGTGTTTTTTTCTGATTTTAAAGTGAAGGCTTTCAATTTTTGTCCGTTTGGTATGATGTTGGATATTGGTTTGTGGTAGATGGCTTTTATGAGATTGAGGTAAAGGCCATCAATTCCAATTTCTGGTATGGTTTTTATCATAAGTGAGTGCTGGACTTTGTCAAATTCTGTTGCTGTGGTTGTGTCTTTATCCTTTAATCAATTCCATTGATCCTTAAGTCTGTTTTTTGCCAGTACCATCTTGACTTTATCACAGTAGATTTGTAATATAATTTCTACATCTAATGTGATGATCATGTGATTTTATTTGTTTTCCTTTTATCTTTTTTTAGAAGAGTAACAATGGTTAGTACACTGTGTATTGTTACTGCCAAAGTAGTTTCTCATATTACAAGATATAGGCAAGAAATAATAAATAAACAACATAAGTACAAA
>NW_004524955.1:368403-369938 GCF_000260255.1 Octodon degus
TTAAATAAATTGTAAGTCAAAGATACAGTATAAATCTTAGAACAAAAATTAAGATTAAGCAATATTCAGAAAATTAAATGTTTCAAAACAACTGAACTAAGAAAAGGTTTTCATGATAGCAAAGAAGTACTAAGAGTAAAACAAGATTAAAAAAATTTACAAAAACATAAGATAAATACTGGAATGGCAAGTAAAACTCATGTGATTTTAGCCTTGACTCTGTCGATGTGTTGTACTACATTTATAGTTTTGTGTATATTAAAACATCCCTCCATTCCTAGGATGAATCTCACTTGGTCGTGATGTATAACCTTCTTTATGATTTGCTACATTCTGTTTGTTAGTATTTTATTGAGGATTTTTACATCTATGTTCATTAGAAACATTGGCTTGTTGCTCTCTTTTAGGGCTTGGTCTTTCTCTGGTTTGGTATCAGAGTAATATTTGAATAAGTAACTCCCTGAGTGAGTTTAGGTGAACTGCTTTTTTTATCAATTTCATTGAAGATTTTTCAGAAGAGGTTTCACTAGGTCCTCACTAAATTTCTGTAGACTTTGGCTGTAAATCTATCAGAACCTTGGCTTTTCTTTATTAGTAGGGTTTTTTATTACATTTCCAATTTCACTGACTGATGTTGGGTTATTCAGAATTTTTATATCTTCTTGATTTAGCTTTGTAGTTCATATGTATCTAGGAATCTGTCCATTTCTTCTGTATTTTCCATCCTGTGAGAGTAAATATTTTAGAAATAAGGATTCACAATCTTCTAATTTCTAGAGTCTCTAGTGATTTTACCCATTTCATTCTTCTTCGCATGAATTTGAATTTTTATTTCCCTTTTTAATGAGGATGGTTAGGAGTTTATCAGTTTTACTTATTCTTTCAAAGAAGCAACTCTTCAACTCATTAATTCTTTGTATTGCTTTCTTTGTCTCCATTGCATTTATTTCTGCTCTGATCTTTATAATTTCCTGCCTTCTTTGGACTTTGGGTTTGCCTTCTTCTTTTGTTTCTAGGAGTTTGTTGTGCAGCATAAGATTATTTGGGCTCATCCTGTTTTCCTGATGTGAGAATTTTTTGCTTTAAATTTCCCTGTAAAATTATCTTTCACTGCATCCCACTTTCTAATAAGTTATATCAGCATTTTCATTTGATTGTAAAAATTGTTTAATTTCATCTTTAATTTTATCTGTGACCCATTGATTGTTCATGAGGGTATTATTTAGTTTCTATATTCTTATAGAGTCTTTCCTGTTTCTGTCGTCAATAATTTCCAGTTTCATTGCACTATGGTCAGATAATATGCATAGGATAATTTTGATCCATTTGCATTTACTTAAGCATGCTTTGGGGCCTAGCACATGATCTATATTGGAGAATGTCCCTGTGCTGATTTAAAAAACTATATATTGGAGTTCGATTTTCTGCCCAGTTCCGGGAGCCCCCAGACCCAGTCCTAGCCCAGGTTCGGAAGGAGCTGAGCACAGCAGCCAGACCCAAGCCAGACGCAGCTGGATAAGTCCAAACTCTGTAGA
>NW_004524955.1:389837-390773 GCF_000260255.1 Octodon degus
TGGGCTTCTGGACTCTTTTGGAATATTTTGCTGAGTTTATACACCTATTGGTATCTTTGAGTCTTTTATGCATGGGTAGACCGCTTGCAATCTTCTGTATTTGAATTTGTGTGAATATTATTAATAATTCTCTTAATAATGTATCCCCCACTGAATCTCTTCACTTGCATACACTATGATAAATATAAAAAATGAGCTGCTAACAACCTGAACCTCCATAAATATTAATACCAACTAAAGCCAAAGGTTTCATTAAAAAAAATAAAATAAAAGACATGCCTCATGATTATTGGAAAACTGAGTGAACTCTCCTTCTTTAAAGCATGCACCTCTGTGCCCTTTGAAATCAGCTACCATTCTACTGGAAGCATATATCCTAAGCCTCAGAAAACAATGGTGTATCTTGTCAGAATGGCAGCTTTTTAATGAACATTTTGTTCCCTCACTCATCCCTCCCTCCCTCAACATCTCTTACTCCACAGTGGCTTAAACCAAGAACAGCTCCCCCACCTAACAGTCTCTCAGTCAGATCAGATTGCCGTAAACCCCGACCCGCAGTCTGGCCTTGGGAGCCTCCGTCCCTGCGGCCACCTCTGCCAACAGCCCTTGCCTGGGCCACAGGCGCTGTTCCTAATTCACCCTCTAACCTCTTTAAGCTTCAGGGACTACAGAGACCTTACACTCTCTTTCCTCCCTCCCCCACCTTCCTCTCTTCTGTCAGTCAGTCTACATTCCTCGCATTCTACCCCCCCCCCAACAATTCACAATCCAATCACAGTCCTTTTTTCCTCCAAAAATCTCACTCCAGAAAAGCAATTAATAACACATTTTCCCCAACAGCCTGTGCACCTCCCTCCGCTATCCATCAAGCTAAAGACAACAGCCCCGGAGTGAGCGCACACTGCCCTTTGCAGTCAGACCTGCTGCTCTGCCGCT
>NW_004524955.1:392473-393002 GCF_000260255.1 Octodon degus
CTATGGCCAGATCCATACACTTGACCTGGTTGGTCTTGTCGCTGAACAGCAACAACAGAGCTTGGGTTCCATGGCCCACATTGAGGCACCTTTGTCAAGAGTCTTGAGTCTCACTGGATGTCAGGTAAAAAACCTCTTCTTGCTGACATGGAGACCACATATAGCATTCTTCCTGAGTTCTAAAATTGTTATATTACGACCTACTTCAGACAGGGCCATTCCTTGTTAACTTCAGACACTGTTCTTCACTCATAATTTCCTTGTGATCCCAACATATCCTATATTTGTCATGGGGAGAGACCTCCAAAAGCTCCAATTTTCTCTCCATCCACGGTGTACATCCTACAAACCCAACCTCAGTGTACAGCTAGCTCCTCCCTCCCTCTTCCCTTCTCAACCATATACTGAGACACTTCCAGTCCCACTCATGCTACACATGCTTTTCCTAGACTAATGTGCCTCAGAGATCCCACAGCGTTTCCCTACACTCCCCAATATCCAATAGCCCTCAGACATCAAGAGACTCAAG
>NW_004524955.1:393102-397562 GCF_000260255.1 Octodon degus
TTCCTAGACTAATGTGCCTCAGAGATCCCACAGCGTTTCCCTACACTCCCCAATATCCAATAGCCCTCAGACATCAAGAGACTCAAGTCCATCATTCTCCACCTCACCAGTTTTCTTAAAACTGTCCACTCACCATAGAATGCCCTCATTCTTCCTGTACTCAAACCCAATGGCTCCTGTCATTTAGTTCAAGATCCCAAAATTATTAATAATGTGGTTACTCCTTTTTACCCAGTGGTGCCAAACCCCTATACTGTGCTCTCTCAACCCCCCCCCTTCCACTACTCACTTTACTGTCCTAGACCTTAGAGATGCCTTCTTCACCATTCCCTTACACCCAGATTGCCAGGACCTTTTTGTCTTCTTCTCATGGACTGATCCAGACAATTCCAGCCCTAATGGCTCCTCATACAGAACAAATCCACTTAATGTTCATGGAGGCTACTTCTGTCACTATGTCCACCTGCAGCCCTCTCAGTCCCGTCCCCTTATTCTACACCTCTGATAAGGCCTCTCAATAGTTGTTTCGAGGTCCTACAGACGACCCCGACTCCCTTTCCTCACACTGATATCAAAAACTAAATCGACTCTCATCCTCTTCAAATGGTCATAACAAAATGACACACTCAGATCACAGACTCCCTCCACTGCTTCCTCTCCCGTGTCCTTTAATCATAATGATATGTACTCATATAATGTGCTGTCTTTTTAAATTTGTTTCAAGGTTTCTTCAGTCTTCAATGTGAGACGTCGCTAACTATAAGCTTCTAGTCCTAGCTGAGGCACCTGGCATTAACTTCCACATAGTCATGAACCATCACCCTGTCAACTCCCCTCGTCCCAAGAGGATGCCCCAGTTCAGCAGAAAGTAGTCTAAGAGACTTGTCACTCTTTTTATAACAAGCAAAAGATGGGAATGATAGGTTATGGCCCTAGTAAGAATTGCTGAATTATACTTGATGAAAAATACCTGCTCCTTATGATGCCTAAGATGTTTGAAATGCAGTGAGATAGTGAGGTTAAGCTTGATAGCCTAAATCGTTTGATAATAGCAATAAGCTTGTCTTCTGGATGGTTAACAACCTAAGTTTGCAGACCAAAATTAGAGAAAAAGGAGGGCTACAAGGAAAGCCAACATTTTGGCCCTAGCCTTCTAAGGTCAATTAAGACTCAGGACATATGAGAACTTGTACTGTAACGTCATGTACCTCGGTAGTGTCCCAAATTTTCTGATCAAGAAGATTATGGGGCCAAAGAGGAAAGTGATCGATGATGTAGAGTGTGCCTAAGGAGAGTCACATGGGGAGAAGACACTCTCTCAGGCTTTCACAGAGAGCACATTGGCCAAGCAATGGCCATGACTCATCCACATGGCTGCACTGACAAAGGTTCTACAATCCGAGGTACAGGATCTCAGGATAAATCCTGAGGGCATTTCACTGACCTTCTCAGACCAAAAAGCTACAACTCTTGTTGCACAGGTCCTGCTTTACCTTGGTCTTAACCATCCAGTAGAAAAGTATGAAGACGAAATATAGGAAGTAAAGCCATGTTGTTATGTTGAGCTGTGGGGGACTCAGGTCAATAATTTCTGACATTGCCAGTTAAACAGAAGACCCAATGCTATTATGGGCTACTGGACTCTTTTAGAATATTTTGCTGAGTTTACACACCTATAATACTCAATAACGGAACTTAAAAAAAATGGGGTATAACTATGAATGTCCATTTTGTATCTGTGTATTCAAAGTGGTTGGGATAGATATATAGTTGCATTCTCTTAATGAATAGAATGATTTTTTCTAATGGTTTTTGTAAATAGGATCTCAAGGCTGCATCTTGTACAGCAATTAACCACTAAGAAGAATGTATGCAGTGTATTATTTGTTGAAACTGTACTTTCGATTTGATTTGAAACTGTCTCATTGCTATATGTTTATCAATAAAACTTTGAAAAAAAAAAAAGAAAAGAAAAATCCAGAGGAAAACTTGTATGAGTAGGTTTTTATATTTGTAAAACTTATTAGACAATTGATGGTTGTGCCTTTCAGAATGTAAATGTGTTTACATTTAAACTTGGAGTTTTGATTCAGGAGCTAATTAAAAAGATAATAATACAAATACAAAAAAAAAAGAATTGCTGAATTATTATACTGGCCAGCTAATATGGATGAAGCCCTTAAAACAACAGCTTATCTTCCCAGAAACTACCTCCCCGCTTCTCCACCTCAGCCCAGGGCACAATTTCCTTCCACCTCTCTGGCCACCTCAGGGAAGGCCCCCATCAGCTCCTCAGGTATATCTAAATATCTCCCTCAAGTTCCACCCCTGACAAAAAGCCATGAAATTCTCAGCCTCTCTTTGTTCCCATCCAGAGAATTATCTTCCTAAATTCTCTCCATGTCCTCCAAAATAAGAAAGCCCCTTTCCCTTTTTCCTTCTGTTTCTCGGCTGCAACACCATTAAAAAACCTATCACAACCCATCCCCCACGGTCCTACTAACTGGGCTCTGTGGGGACATCTGGCAAAGCTGCATCAGGCAGCTTCACCCCTCCGGATTTGAAAAGTACATTACAAGGAGGTCAGATGAGCATCCAGGATTTTTGTCTACAAGGTAGCGTTCCTTACACAGTAATCCTGCTGCAGACATACACAAAGAAGTACAAAGGTGTGTGAAACCAGAACATGCCCAGAATACAGCAAGAACTAGAACAAGCCCAAGAGGCCTTGCCTAGCAGGCAGGCCGTGAGCAACAGCATGAAATCAAAGAGGAAGACGTCCCTCCAACATGCATGCTTGGTCCCGTGTTCTAACATGCAGCATTTCACTACTGCAGTACAAGATTGTTCTCTCCACATCAGTGTAGGCCTAAATTATGCTTACTACATATAGGCCATGTGACTGCTTGCATTTTATCAAGATAATCCACAGCCAGTCACGCTATCTGTGGGAGCCCTTTTACCAGACCCACAGTCCACATTTTTGCTGCAGGGCCCTCCACTTCCTACTTGCTTAAATATACCTGATATCTCTGTATCAATTCTAGTTCATGCCCAGCTCTCACAGGTGTAAAATGCACTATAAACACAAAAGCATGTCTTTTTGTTTTTAGAACCTGGAGAAAGCTTCCTTTCAACAGGATAGGAAATCATGTGGCAGTCTGTAAGAATGGAACAAATCAGTACTCTCAGATGCACTACCATGACTGACTCCTTCACAGTGAAATCCCCACCTCTGCTCGCGTCAGCACTGGTCCCACAGCTTTGTGCATTCCAGGTATGCACTCTGGCACTAAGCTACACTCTGGCCCTCATAGTGACCTCAGGTTTCACTGAACAGGCATGAAGATGACAATTTTAAAGTGCCACATGGCCTCTTAGTTCTCAGGAGAGCAAAGTAGGCCGAGGAATGACAAATAAGAAATCCTTTTCGCTCTATGTCCCTATTAAGATATACAATTTGGAGGTACCACAAAAGCTGGTAATCCTTTAACATAGTTTGATTCCCACCAAAAACTGTGAATATAATTCCAAAGACTGCAGCGAGACTCAACAATAAAGCATTTATTAGTGCATAAGCTAGAGCAGTGTGAGGCCAAGTTACCGACGAACGGCAGGCTGCAAAAGCCAGACATAAATGTCGTGTCAGACCAAGAAGTCAGCTCTTCTTGGAGGCCTCCAGCACCCTGCAGACAGGATCTTCAAAAACAAATGGGTCAGAGGGACATGCTACTCAGTCAGAAAAGGGAAGGAGCTCCTCCTAAAGACCCAGGCCATTTAAGACTTCCTCCAGGAAACAAGCCAACATTTGCATTCCTTTAGCCATGTTGGGCCAACTGAGTCAGCAGTGCAAGGTGGTAGAGGACAACAACTTCCACCTGAAAAAGTGGCAGTGACAGAACACTGGCAAGACGTGGACTGTTTAGAATGGGCACGGAAGTTCCTGTCAGCCTCAGCTACACTTAGAACACATGGGGAATCATATCCTGCTGCACATCTGGAAGCATCAGGCTCAACTGCAGGGAAGTGGCTCCCCACAAAGGCTAATACCGAAAATAAGAAATAGCACATTTCCTATAGATCTAAGGCCTTTCTAAAGTAGGCACTTCCAGGAGTTAAATGACACTAGACCTTGAGTCTGAGGTCTCCATAGATTTTTCCATGTTTGCTTTCACAAGTCCTCTCCATGTTATAAAACTTTCGGTGAAGAATGAGACCAGAGTGTTGCATAAAAGATTTCCCACACCTTCCACACTCATAAGGCCTTTCTCCAGTGTGAACTACCTGGTGTTGAATGAGGCCAGACTTTTGAATAAAGGACTTCCCACACTGGCCACATTCATAAGGCCTTAATCCAGTGTGAATTTTCTGGTGTTCAACAAGGGTATAGCTTTGTCTAAAGAATTTCCCACACTCACTGCACTCAAAAAGCCTTTCTCCAGTGTGTGTTCGCTGGTGCC
>NW_004524955.1:398787-400465 GCF_000260255.1 Octodon degus
TTCCATGCCAACATGCTGAAAACAGAAAAGCACTGATGAAACATATGCTGACTATGGTGAGATTATAGGAAGTATTTTTAAAAATATTTTCTGTGGGCCTGGCCCTAGCTCAGGCCTTTAAGTGGCTGCTTCCACAAAGCTGTCAGCCTCAGGTTGCTGGAGTTCAAACCTTACAACTCTCCTGCTGGCCAAAAGTGCCCTGAAGGCATTCGAGGAACAAAAAAAAATATTTTCTGTGACCTTTTTTATGGTATTAGGGTTTAAAGCAGGGCCTTACAGATGCTAGCCAAGTGCACTCCCAATAGGCTGAAACCCCAGCCTTGTTTTCCAATATCTTAACAGAAAACTTCGCTAAACCATACTTGGTGACACACATCTGTAGTCCTACTTACTCAGAAAGCTAAGGCACAAGCATCATTTGAACCCAGGAGCTCAGGGATAGCTGGGCAATATAGCAAGCCTAGTAACAAAACAAATAAAATCCACTTTGCTGGCTGGTGAAGACTGCAGCTCCCACAGCAAGGCAATTTAGCATACCACTGAAATGTACATTAACCAATCAAGAGCCCATACTCCATACCACCTTTTCTATATGGTCTGAATGTAATATTATTCTGCCCTAGTCATCCTGAGGTTTGGTAGCAACTAAGGCTGGACACTCGGCCCCAAAGCCTTCCGAAATTATTCAGACTACCCCATCCTAAACTGATTTTGGGGGGCATACCAGAAATGGAACTCAGGACCTCATGCTTGCCAGGCAGTCACCGCACCACTGAGCTAAATTCCTGGTGCCTCAACCCTAAACTGTTTACCGTGACCTGGCTTTCATGCAGAAACTCCAAAAAAGGTTTTGGCTTCAGGTTTCCATCCTGTCCTTTCTGCTCCCGGCCACCAGGTGGCCCTGTTCGGTGTAGTGTTCGCCACCACTGCAAGTAATAAGTTCTATCAGTGATGTCAACCTTTCTGTGCTGTCATTCAGTTACCTCCAAAAGTTAAACTACAAGTACAAAGTGACATAGGAAAGGGGAAGCAAACATACCATGGACTGTTCTCAGGATGAGGGACCTGGAGGCAGGGCGAGGAAGGGGCTGCCCAACCAAACGGGCATCTACGAACCATAACACAGACAGCCCTCAGCAGACCAAGGACAAAAGGCAAGCGCAAGGAGGGCCTCCAGCACAGGCCTCTGGCAATAGCCCTCAGGAGGACCTGTGGTCTGGTGAAACACACATGCTCCACTAAGCAGGGTCTAGGAGCAAGAAAACTGGAATTGAGTGGGAGACTCCACTGTGTTTAAGCAATGTTCAATGACATACACACACCTCATGACACACGTGTGTAGGTCAGTGACGGGAAATACAGTACAGGGGGCAGCACAAAGAGGTGGCCCATGCAGGATAGAAAGGTGAGCGCTGCCATCAGCCTGGAGCCTACAGATGAAAGAAGTTAGTAACGTGTCAAGATTTAAGAAGGTAAAACTGAGGGGTCAACATTAGCTCCCAACTTTTGGAGAATGCAGGATTAGAACACAGCCTAAAGTAGGTGTGCACCTATAATCCAGCACTTCAAAGACTGAGGCAAGAGGATAACAAATCCAAGGCCAGCCTGGACTATGTATCAAGATTCTTCTCAGAGGCCGGGGAGATGACCCAGTAGAATAAGAGCTTCCCTGGCAAGC
>NW_004524955.1:401225-402483 GCF_000260255.1 Octodon degus
ACCGAGGCCGACTCCAGAGCACCAGGTCCCCTCCTGTGCTCTCCGGGGTAGCGCCCTGTAGGCCTCTCAGGCAGGGGACACAGTTCGTCCCCGTGTGGCACCACGGCACAGGAGCCAGGCCGGGTAGTCTGTGGGGCCATGTCTGCCTGTGAAGAGGACAGAGCTGCCTCTAGGGGAAAGGTGGACACAGATGGTTCAACAGCGCAGAGTGGGTGTGAGGGCCTTACCCAGCGAGGTTACAAGTGCCAAGTTCTCCAGCACCACAGAGGCAGAGGAGCCTCTGAGTCTCACCAAGAAGCCCCCACTCTTCCTGGGAGAAGGAAATGGCCACGTCCTCGAAGGTCACACAGTCCTGCCGTGGTGAGGACAGATCTTTCCGTGAGCAGGATCTCTCTCCCCCAGGACTCCCAGTTCATCCTCCCGTATGCTCCCGCTGCTCATCCACTTCCCTAACCCCCACCTCTGGGAAGATATGGATGGCACTGACGCCCTCCCTGTCCTCATGCTTCCACTGACTACTGTAAACTCCCACAGCACCACAGGCAGGTGGGCCGGGGGAGGCGCATCTAACCTGTGGGCCTGGTCTACACTAATGGACCCCGATTAGGCAGGGCATTGTGTGAGGGTCTCAACATTGCGCCTCTGAGACAAATCAAATGTAGGTGGACCCATCACGGCCCCCCCAGTCCTTTCACTCATACTGCCCTCCCTGTGAATTTTACGCTTTGTACCACACCTCTCACTCCTGAGGCCACCTCCTACTTCCTGCCTTACACCACAGCCATCTACGGTGTTCTCCCCACATGGACACAGGGCTGAGTACTACTCGGACAAGCGCAGCCCCTATCCCACCCTAAAGGTGTCTGAAATGGTCTCAGGCAGGGGATACAGTTTTAATAGTATGAAAAAATATCCGAGGCCAGCAAGATAGCTCAATGGACTAAGAACATGCTTAGAGAAGCACAGGAAACAGGGTTTGATCCCCAGTACCACATGCCATGCCAGCCCTACCCCCAGACACCCTGAGCCAGCCACTGATACCGGCTTGGTGGCACACACAAGCCTGAGATGTGTAGTGAGACCCTGTACCAAATACAAAAAAAAAAAAAAATCTGATTAAAGCTACTTCATAAAGAGATTTATTTTGGCAAATACTTCTGGAGATGCAAGGTCTACAGGCCTCATTTAGAAAGGCCTTGTTGATAGCACACTTGCGGCCTTTAGAGTACCACATGCCAAGAGATGGGAAGAGAGTGTG
>NW_004524955.1:407349-408176 GCF_000260255.1 Octodon degus
CTTAGCCAGGGCTCCCGCAGCGTCCACCGCCGTCGGACTCTGCGGCGGGCGCAGTCCCGGGAAGGGCCGTCGGCGCCCCGAGCCCGGCCGGGAGCTCCAGACACGGTCCAGGCTGGCACCCGCCCGCAGCGCGCCCCGGACCCCCGCGGAGGCTGAGGCCCGGCGGCTCTGGGAGGGAGGGCTGGCCCGGGCGCTTCCGAGGGCCGGGAAGCGGACCTGCTGCTCGTGACGCCCACCCAGCCGCCTTCTCGCGGGTCCTTGGTGCGCACGACGCCCCGCGTTTACCAACAGACGAGGGGTGCAGGAGAGACGAACGCTCCCCAGGGTCACCAAGAGCACGGGCAGCAGGGACGCTGAGCAGGCAGGCCGAGGCCGGGGGCCTGGGTCGGCCCTGGGCAGGCGCTGTTCTAGTCGTGCGATTCCCAACAGAACCCCACAGGCAGCGTGGGCTCCCCGGATCCGACGCTGCTGCTCCTGGTGGTCAGCCTCGCTGTTCCTGCCCGCGGCGGCCGCCAAGCCATTTCCCGGCGAGAGGAGGCGCTCGCGTCCTCAACCGCGACGCCCTTCACGGCCAGCTTTTTCATAAGGAGCTTGATCCCTGCCGTCTTTTGTCCTTCGGCTGTGAGTCAGCACCCACCTTTAGTGCACCCTTGAGAGAGGGCGAGTTCGAGGTCAAGGGCCTGCCCCCCTCCTCCTCCTCGTTGTCCTCCCCTTGCATCTGTGGTTGAGACAGAAGCAGGGTCTGCTTATCAAAGATCGGCTAGGCAGGCTGCGCTTAACGGAGAGCCTGTTAGGCTATGTGCCTTTCTAATTAAAATTCATGCTGA
>NW_004524955.1:409786-415366 GCF_000260255.1 Octodon degus
GAGTTTACCTAAATATACAATCTGTACATTTAGCTCCATGATGCAGCTGGAGACTTGGAGGTCTGTGTGGGGGACAAAGCCACATGATCTTGGCAAGAGCAGCCCTCGAGAAGAAACAGACTTTGAAATAAATATTCCAATGCCTTGAGGAGAGCACACTCCAAAACCACAAGAGATTAGAAAAGGCCCTTTTGCCTACTCCCTGCAGGCCAGGCAGCACTGGGAGATCCTGCAGGCACTGACAAGGAGCGCAAAGGGACTGAACGCCGGGAAGCACGAGGCCACAAGCACAGAGCCGTTCACTGACCACTGGCCGCGATTTGTGAGCAGAGTCATCCAAATGGTCAAAATAATATAGACTGAATACAAGGTAGCGAAGGAGCTCACCAGGACCAGGATGGTGCGTGTGGCTCTGGCCTCGTGGGAAGGCCTCGGGGAGAGGCTGTGGCTGCGGATGTGCTGGACACGCTGCCTGTGCCTGTGCAGGAGCAAGACCATGGAGCCGCTGGCCCAGGTCATGAGGATGAGACTCATTAAGTTAGGGAAAAAATATAAGACGGAATATAATAGGCTATATTCTTGTGGCATTATCCAAGAACAATAGTCATTGTTTTCTCTGCTGAGATTTTTCTTACTCAGTGGACCATTCACTATCAAAGGAAGAAATGAGTTTATTGAGAGATGTAGGATCCAGCACATGAAACAGCAGAAGGCAGTAAACCTCAGGGATCTGATCTTGAGTTCCATCCACTTACAAAAATGGGGGTTGAGCTTAATGGCCTGGAAGCCACTGAAGAGGCAGGCGGTACTGAAGGACACTCCAGTGCCCACTCTGTAAAAGTAGAAGACAAGTTTGCACCCAGCATCGTCCAGGAAATGTTCCCATCCCATAGTTGCCAGTGTCTGAGGGACACCTTTGGAGAAAAGAACCACCAAATTGGCCAAGACCAGTTGATAAAGAATCAAATCCGTGGGCCTCAAGTGATGTCCAGTGAGCAAAGTGAAGTTGTACAGACAGAGAAGGGAGGAGTTTCCCATCAGGCCAAGTCCTGTCTGCGTAAGGAAGAGAATCTCCAAATTCAGTTTGGCAGAGCACATCCTATGAGTCTGCAGAGGGACCTGGCTTTAAGTCAGATGAATGAGGAGTTACACAGATGGCAAGGAACTTTATCACAGTCACTGAGTCCCTCGCTTTCAGTACTTAGTGTATTCACAGTATTCTTATATTAAATGGACACAGAGTTTTGCCCGAACGCAAAAGCAGTGCAGTGAGGAGCTGTGCTGCCGTCGCCTCTGCATCTGCTTCCGGGTGAAGGACGTACATCAGGGTGACCTCAGCCACAGGGCTGAGCGAGGGGCGCTGTGTGCGCTGCTGCCGGCTGTTCTGCCCCACGCTTTCTCCATATAAAGGCTACAAACGACAAGTGCAACATGGGACCCCACTTTTATGAAACTACAAGGATACACATATAGAAGAAATCCCAGAAAAGTAGAAATGAAGTTTATGAGTTGACCTGATTTGAAGTTTGACTAGCACAAGTATCTTACACAATTATTGAAAAATATTAAGTACATTGCTTATCAAAATCAGTAGGGCAGGGGATTTAGTTCAGTGGCACAGCACCTGCCTGCCAGACATAAGGTCCTGAGTTCAACTCCCAGTACCAAAAAATGAAAAACAATAATGCTCCAGATAAAATGAAAATCTGAGTCTGATTATACATCACTGTGGTGTTCTGTGCATACTTACCAGAAATAGTTCACATGACTTTACAAAATATTTCTCTTGTCTTCAATAAAGCAGTGTAGACACTGGAAACAGCTTTGCAGCTTTATCCCAAGTACTAGGACTATAATATCTTTTTTTTTTTTTACTAAAAAAATACAAAGCATCTTGAAAACAAATAGTGGTACTGGATGTATGAGAAAAACCCTGCAGGTGTTCTTCAAATTTCTCAAGCAAAAAAGCCAGGATGCTCCAGAGATATCAGGTGTATTTGGAGATGACACATAATTCAACTTGGACAGAAGAGATGCCGCCGCTGCAGCAGCACTGGGCGCAGAGGCGCAGGGGGGCCGGGCGCTTCCTCGCCTAACCTTTGCACTCTGTGGGCACGATCGGAATCATCACTTCAGGTTTATGACTCAATGATCAGGTAAGGGCTCAAAGGACAGCTTCAGACCACTCAGGAAAAGGCCCCATGGTAGAACCGAGCAATGCAGGACACTCAGGAAAGGAGGGGAAAGGCCGGCGAGACGGCTTAGTGGACTAAGCGCCTGCTTTGGCAAGCGCGGGGACCAGAGTGTCCCACATGCTGCACCCCCGGGGCGCGCTGAGCCTGCGCAGGAGCCACGCGGCGCTGCACGCCTGTAACCCCAGTGCTGAGGAGGCTGAAAGTAGGAGGATCGCTATGAGTCCAAGCCGCACAGTGACAGCCCATACCAAATACATAAAAGAAAAAGCAAAGAGAGGAGGGAAACAGCAAGAAGGTATGAAAGAGAATGCTGGAAGGGTTTCACAAAGCAAGTAGTTTGGGGCCGAGGGAATCAGAAATCTTAAAGTTGGTTGCACAGCTAGGTGTATGACAAGAGCCTGTGAGCCTTGAAGTTGTGACACGTCTTAATTGTTGTCTTATTAATAATACAAAAACTGCGGGGCAGGGAAGGACCAAACTTCCCCTGATTGTCAGGAGCTGTGGAGGCAGCTAAATCAGTAGCACCAATCCTTAGAGAAGGATGCTACGTGTCTGTCCAAGAGGCTCTCGGTGAGAGTAAAATGCTTGCTACTTTATAAAATAAACTTAGAGGGTATTCTGAGCGACAGATTAATAATACGATGAAAATAATATAGCTCTTCTCTCTCTCTACTACCGTTATCCACACATTTTCCTGATAAACTTTAAGAATCAGCAACGTGGGGAAAAGAAACTTTCTTTTTCTTTCAATAAAGGCCACCATCTTCTAATAAGGACAGAATTTTTTTTATTTTTCAGAGTCTCCCTACACAGTTTAGACTCAGAGTGGCCTTCCTGTGTCAGCCTCCCCAGCACCTCAGAACCTGGTTTCAGGGCCAGCGGGGCACTCCAGCATGGCGTGCAGTACTGGGGATCGAACCTTGCCCTTGCCAGACACGCACTTAAACTACCAAGCTATCTCTCCAGCTCAGGACAGTAATTTTAGAAAGGTTTCTACAGACCCCCTGAGCCCCGGGTGCTTTCCATTGAAAACAACAGAGAGAGCGGAAGCTTTTGCCATCTGCTGGACAGCTGGGAACCCCCCACCTGTCTTCTCAGGTGTCCTGTACCTGTGGGGTACTGCCTGTGACATGCACACTGTGAGCCTGCTGTTAGGCAGGAATGAGTGAGCGTAACTTTGGAGAGGGCCATGGTGGTGGAGAGAGGCGAGCCACCATCCTGCAGAGGCTGCAGCACCTTCAGACCAAGGGTCTTCTAAAATAAATCTGTCCTGAATATATTTGCATGTGTGCGTGTTCACTGCCTTGTGTCCCACTGCCTGGAGTCTCTTGGCTGGAGTCTTTTTTGGGCCCCGAGCCCACCTGCCTACCTGCTCACCTGCCCACCTGCCCACCTGCCTACCTGCCCACCTGCCTACCTGCCCACCTGCCCACCTGCCCACCTGCCACCTGCCCACCTGCCCACCTGCCCACCTGCCACCTGCCCACCTGCCACCTGCCCACCTGCCCACCTGCCCACCTGCCCACCTGCCCAGATCAGTACTTTCCTGAGGGAGTGCAGTTGCGGTGGACAGATTTGTCAGCCAAAGACTCAGTGCCAGTGACGTAGCACAGCTGGGAGCCTCAGAGGCTCTGCAGTTTATGAATTGACCTGATTTGCAGTTTGACTAGCACAAGTATCTTATTTCAATAATTAATTGAAATATTAGTTATATTTCATCTTGTGTCACTCCATCCATAATCTGTCCGTTTGCAGTAGCAGCCTGTAGTAAGAGCTTGGTCCTGCAGAGAGCCCGCAAGGACAAGACCCCGACGCAGCTCTGGGAGACGGCTGCGGGGCCTGGAGCCAGGCTGGCCCGGAGCACCAGGAGAGCCGAGGAGCTGAGCAGCCCGGCGGCAAGCAGAGCGCAGGGCGTTGCCTGACACCGAGAGTCAAGCGCGTAACTGAGCAGCTATGAAAACCCTCAGTCCAGAAGGAATAGTGGAAGCTTGCTCGGGCGTTTGCCACGGATCGTTGGACCACCGAGTGGAGGGATCAGAACAAGTACAGTTTGCAGTCGCCCAGAACGAGCCAAACAACCAAGCAGAACCCCACAGCACTTCTGCCCACCTTCCTGGTGACCCTCGTCCAGGCGGAGGGACTCAGGTGGCATTATCAGGTGTAGAAAGATGCCTCCGATAAAGGAGGATTGATCAGTATTAATATTTGCAATCTGCCCTTCCTGTGACCTGAAATATCATACATTGGGGGTCAGACACTTTCTGTTAATGGAGTGCAGCCTGCCCAACGGGAAGTGGGGGGAGGGAGCCCCAGGAAATCCTGTCATTCCCGTCACGGCTCCGTGCTAGAAGAGGGAAGGGCAGAGGGAGACGGAGACGGAGGCTTGCTCACTGGTCCCCACGCTCCCCGTCTGCTCAGGCTTCTCCTGGGTGCAGACGCAGCTGGCAGATCCCCAGCACGAGCCGCACAGCCCCGGGCGCACAGTGGCGCCCCTTCTGGCCACTCGCGTGGCTCTTCTCCAAGCACCTCCCAGGGCTCCTCTCCAGTGCCCTCTCCTCTGGCCTAAAGTGGGAAGCTGACCGAGCGAGGGTATGAAGTGTCCTGAAGCGCCGAGTGCCTGTGCCCCATGCTTCTCCTTGTCTGTCTGACCCAGTTTTACACATAAATGGTCCTCCATTGCATACCAGTGCCTTAGAATTCTCAAGAATCAAACTCTGCACTTTCATTCGAGAGTGTAAAAGTGACCGTAGGTCCGGCACAGCTGTGTGCTTCTCTTTTTCTTTCATTAGCGCTCTCTGTCTGCTCAGCTCCCACCACCACTACTGCTTTTGGTGCAAGGTCCTACCTGTTCGATGTAAGGTCCCGCCTGTGGGTTGCCGGCCCTCCTGGCGGGTCTCCTTAAGAATTCCTTGAAAGCTCTTTTGGAGACTTGCACACGCACGGATGTTTTTCAAGGATCATCTCCTCTCCCCAGCAGCCGCTGTCACCGCACTCATGGGTTAAGTGATAATCACTTCCCGGCCAGCAGGCGAGGTCCCTTTGCGCTCCTTGTCAGTGCCTGCAGGATCTCCCAGTGCTGCCTGGCCTGCAGGGAGTAGGCAAAAGGGCCTTTTCTAATCTCTTGTGGCTTTGGAGTGTGCTCTCCTCAAGGCATTGGAATATTTATTTCAAAGTCTGTTTCTCCTCGAGAGCTGCTCCTGCCAAGATCATGTGGCTTTGTCCCCCACACAGACCTCCAAGTCTCCAGCTGCATCACGGAGCTAAATGTACAGATTGTATATTTAGGTAAACTCAGCTTTCTCATTCTAACTCTTACAGTGCTCCAGAGGAGGGCAGGTGGGTGTGGAGTTCAGAACATTTGAAAATATAATTATGTTATATAATT
>NW_004524955.1:415557-422396 GCF_000260255.1 Octodon degus
GTGCTCTTGGGAGGGAGCATAGTGAAAGCCTCCTTTCATAGCATACTCCTTTTTGAAAGTTGCCTTTTTTCTCTCTCCTTCCTCGAGTAGATCCAGTATTTGGTGAAATTCATGAAAATGGGTGGAAGCTGTCTTGCCCCTCCTCTTTTCTAGGGTGCACTCTGTATTCGACTGTGACTTTCAAGGAAATTTGTTTGTCACTTGCTGATTTAAAACAATTTTTTTAAATTATTTATTTATTACATTTATTTATTGTGTGTGTGGCCAGCTCAGCCCACCAGGGGGCGGCGCTGGCTGGCATGTGGTGCTGGGGGATCGAACCGCGGTCCCTGTGCTTTGACAAGCTTGTTTCAAGTAGGTGCTTTAGACCACTGAGCCATCTCTCCAGCCCCCTAAAACAATTTTTTTGAAGTTAACTTTAACTCCTTTCACTGATAATGAAGAAAAGTACTGCACCATAAGAATATCAGGAACATAACCTGAGTGCATTGTTAGATCAATGATGGGGAAAGGGAGGGCTGGCCGAATAACTCAACAGATTAAAGTGGCTGCAAGCAAGCTCAGGGGCCGGGTTTCATCCCTGGGCCTGCCGTGCCGGCCCCGCCCCCAGGGCCCACTGCAAAGGCAACTGAAACTGGGCATGGTGGTGCGGGCCTGTAATCCCAGCTCTTGGGAGACTGTAAACAGGCAGATCACTAGGACTCGGATCTAGTAGTGAGACCCTGAATACCCCATAGACCCTTCTCTAGAAATGCAAAAAAAACCCCAAAACCCTGGGGAAAATTAGGATAACAGAGTGCTACTGTTGTACCTGAGATAATCGACTTTGATTATGAAGGTGAAATTCAAGTTGTAGCTCATTCAATAGATATTTGGGTTTTCGAACCCAGAGATTACACTACTCAGTGGATGCCTCTGCTGGAGTGGGGCTCCCATCATTCAACCAGAAAACAACAAAGGAAGGAGACAGTGCTTGGTAGCACCACTTCTAAAGAAATTTACATTGGAGATACATGAAGGAAGGCTGATGCACAGAACAGAAATAAAAGGAAAGCGTTTTCAGGACGTACTTAACAGTGGAGCTTGTGCCTGCTGTGACCATGCAGTGCTGGTCTTCCTGTATGTCTGCTGAGGCCAGCACTCTCTTCCTCGTGGGGCTCACTTCGCCTCAGCTGGTGTTGCACCTCTCTCAGGCGTCTGGGGTCTGTCACCCTTACATGGCCCCTGCACCTGTACATCTCTGGGGAATAGATCTTTAAAAGAAATGAATGTGAAATTGTACTCATCAAGGGCCACCACCTGAACAGAGCAGATTATGCACATGGGGGGGTATCAATCAGGTTTGATTTTGGAAATATGTCACATGGCAGCCCTAAACATTTTAGTGACTGCTAAGGTAGGTCATGCAGGTTTATGGTGTCAGTCCCCATTCTAATAGTGGCCATTGTAGCTTCTCCCTTCGGTACTGCTTTGCAGCCTGGATGGAAAAGATACCCCAGTCTGGGTGGATGAATGGCACTACACAAAGAGAACCTAGCACATTTACATCAGTTACTACAGGAGCGGCTTTCTTTGTTCTTTGACTTCATAAACTTTCTCCTCTACATTTTCCTGTTCAGGTCCAAGGGAAAGCAAAAGAACGTCTTACAAGATTCCCTGACTTATCATGGATCTAATGTTTTTACTATTTATTTTCTTTTTTACCCCCTCCTGAATCCCATTTCTTAAATTGGCAGCGCGGGTCCCAGCCTGTCACCCCAAATAGGATAATATCTGCACCTGGTAACAAGCAAAAGAGAAGCCAGGAACCGCCGTACTACAGAAGGAAACAATCAGCGCTGAGCAGGCGAGTGTTTGCGCCACCATACCTCTGCGTGCCTCCACCTCCCTCTGTGGCTCAGACTTGTGGAAGTGTCCGTGCACATCCTGACGCTGAAGATGTCCCACTGCGCAGCCCTGTCTCCAGCCGGAGGACGGACTTGTGTCTCTTGGGGTGGGGGAGGGGTGAAGGGATGAAAGAGCTCTGTGAAGCCACTTTGGGAGCTGGGCATCTCGGAAACTCCCTTTTCATAGTGCCCTCCAGGCATCCTGTGATTTACACACTTCTCGCTGTAGATCAAGATCCACCTTTCTCATTCGATTCTTTCTTGGGGAAAGTAATCAGTGATTTGTGTGTTTTGAGCTCAAAAGCTGAGAAGAAATACAACAAAAGGAGTGGGGCTGGCTTGTGCATCGCTCCACAGTGACCCATTTATGGGGCCTGAGCCCAGGGAACAGAGCCGGGCAGGGTCTGCATCTCCGCACGTGGGCTGTTGCTAAGGCCCCTTGCTGACTTAAGCAGCCCCCTTGCTGGCTCCCACACTGTCTGCGCCCCTGGACCCTCACTTCTGGGTATGTCTTTTTCCTAGTGACATCCTCCCTCCTCTCCATGGTTACCTCCTTGGAGGTGACTTCGAGTGAGATATGCCAACCCAACAGATCCCAAGAAATGCAAGCATGCAGTCCCCAGCTTCCTAAGATGTGCTTCAAATTTGCAGTCCTGTGAGCAGCCCCCTACCTTAAAAGTCTTGTTGGGAGAGGGAGCTCGGCTGGCCACAAGCCCGGTTGGGGATCCAGCCACGTTGGGGGACACAGGACAAGGGCTTGCAGGCTTGCCTGTGATGAGATCTCATTCTCTCCATTTAAAGGACATCCTTTGTGAACTGCTGTGAATAAATTTGGGGTGATACTATATATTTTTAACTAATGGTGAGTTAGCTGTGTCTGAATAAGGGGCGGTCTTCCAGACAGCTTCAGAACACTCCTCACAAAGTCATCAGGCAGGAGCCAGAACCCCACAGACTGAAGCAGATAGATCAGCCTCGACCAGGTCTGGGATGACCTCCGAGCTGGGATCCAGCAAGTCTACACCAGACAGAGTATGGCCAAGTCCCGATACATGGAACTCTTCATCCATGTGTATAACTACTGTACCAGCATACGCCAGTCCAACCAGGCCTGGGGAGCTGAAGAGTCCTTCTAAGTCAAAAAAAGCCCAGTCTGTTGGCTTGGAATTGTACAAATGACTTAAGGAATTTTTGAAGAATTACTTGACAAATCTTCTTAAGGCTAGAGGAGACCTGATGGATGAGCGCGTCCTCAAGTTCCTGCACTCAGCAGTGAGAAGATTGCCAATTTTCCAGCAAAGTGCTGAATGGAATTTGTGCCTACCTCAGTAGACATGGTTTAGGGTCCCCGTGAATGTGATGAGGGGAGAAAAGGAATACATGGCGTCTGTTCACTTGCATTGGCAACCTGGAGAGATTGTCTGTTCAGGCCATTGAATACACAGGCTACAAATGCGGTTTTATAACTGGTTGAAAAGGAAAGAAGTGATGAGACCATCGATACCAGGCTGCATGGTGGAGTTGTACAGCCTGATGTGGAACTGGGGCTGCACGAAGACGATGCATTTGCAGAGGGCCCTATGTTCACAGTGTACAAAGAATCCTTGGAAGCTCAATTTTTGGCTGACACAGAGAGATTTTATACCAGAGAGGTACTGAATTCTTGCAGCAGAGCCCAGTTACTGAATCCATGTAAAAGGCAGAGGCGAGGGGCCGGGGAGATGGCTCAGTGGACTAAGTGCTACCCTGGCAAGTACAAGGGCCTGAGTTCAATCCCCGGTTCTGCCAAAAAAAAAAAAAAAAGGCAGAGGCGCATCTGCTGGAGGAGCAGTGGAGAGCGCAGGTCTACCTGCGTGAGAGCATGCAGGACGAGCTGGCACGGAAGGGCGGCAGGCCCTCATCAAGAAGCGCCTGGAAATCATCCACTCGGAGTTCCAGAACCTGTCGGATGCCAACAAGAACGAAGATTTGGGGCACATATATAATCTTGTGTCTCAAATCCAGAATGGCCTGGGAGAACTGAAAAGGCTGCTGGAGACGCACATTCATAATCAGGGTCTGCCGGCAGTTGAGCAGTGCGGCGAGGCTGCTCTGAACGACCCCAACATGTATGTACAGACATTGCTGGACATTCATAAAAAGTACAACATTCTGGTGATGTCGGCCTTCAGCAATGATGCCGGCTTCGTGGCTGCGCTGGACAAGGCTTGTGGGCGCTTCATCAGCAACAGTGCGGTTACCAAGATGGCCCAGTCGTCCAGTAAATCTCCTGAATTGCTGGCTCGGTACTGTGATGGCTTGTAGAGAAAAGTTCCAAGAAGCCAGACGAAGAACTGGAAGACACGCCCAACCAAGTGATGGTTGTCTTCAAGTACACTGAGGACAAAGACGTGTTCCTCGGAACCCCTGGGCCTGGATTCTAGTATCCAGGTCCTGAGCTCCAGGTCGTGGCCCTTTCAGCAGTCATGCATGTCCACCTTGTCGTCTGAGATGGAGCGCAGTTACCAGCGATTCCCAGCTTTCTGCGCCATTCGTCCCCGTGGCAGGAAACTACCTGACTGTTTCAGCTGTCCAAAGGAGAGCTGGTAACTAACTGCTTCCAAGCCAGATGCACTTTGCAGGCGCCCACTTTCCAGATGGCCATCCTGCTGCACTACCACTCGGAGGACACCTACACTGTACAGCCCCTGATGGGCAGCACGCAGACCAAGATGGGCATTTTGGCACAAGTCCTATGGATTTTATTGAAGCCGAAATTATTGGTCTTGGAAGATGAAAATGTGAATTTTTTTTTCAAAATTTTATTGATAAACAGCAATGAGACAGTTTCAAATCAAAACGGTAGTACAGTTTCAATAACTAACACACTGCATATATTCTTCTAGTGGTTAATTGCTGTACAAGATGCAGACTTGAGATCCTATTTACAAACACCATTAGAACAAATCATTGGATTTGTAGGATCTCAACAAGAGTTGTAGCTTTTGGGTCTGATAAGGTCAGTGAAATCCCCTCAGGATTTATCCTGAGATCCTGTACCTCAGATTGTAAAACCTTTGTCAGTGTCAGCCATGTGGATGAGTCACGGCCAATGCTTGGCCAATGTGCTCTCTGTGAAAGCCTGAGAGAGTGTTTTCTCCCCATGTGACTCTCCTTAGGCACACTCTACGTCATCGATCACTTTCCTCTTGATCAGAAAATTTGGGACACTACCGAGGTACATGACGTTACAGTACAAGTTCTCCTATGTCCTGAGTCTTAATGGACCTTAGAAGGTTAGGGCCAAAATGTTGGCTTTCCTTGTAGCCCTCCTTTTTCTCTAATTTTGGTCTGCAAACTTAGGTTGTTAATCATCCAGAAGACAAGCTTATTGTTATTGTCAAACGATTTAGGCTATTAAGCTTAACCTCACTATCTCTCTGCATTTCAAACATCTTAGGCATAATAAGGAACAGGTATTTTTCATCAAGTATTGATATGTTGAAGAAAATGTGAATGTTGATGAGGTGGAATTGAAACCAGACACTTCAATAAACTTGTATCTCACGTATAAAAATAAGAAGTTACGCACTAATATCAACATGCCAATGAAAACGGAGCAGAAGCAGGAGCAGGAAACCATGCGCAAGAACATCGAGGAGTACCGCAAACTCCTGATCCAGGCGGCCATCGTGCGCATCACAAAGATGAGTGAGGTCCTGAAGCACCAGCAGCTCCTCGGCGAGGTCCCCACGCAGCTGTCCTCCAGGCACAAGCCCCGAGTGCCAGTGACCAAGAAATGCAACAACATTCTGATCGAGAAGGACATCTACAGCTGCTTGGCCTAACCCCTGTAGGGGGTCTGAGAGTGGCCTGGCAGGCAGGTGGGTCTGCAGGACAGCGGGGACTGCTTGTCACAGCAGCCACTGCCTGCCACATGCAGACCTCGCTGAGACCAGGAGCCGCCGCCGGCCCGAGGCTCCCAGCAGAACTGCTCAAAACGGATGCATTTCAAGTCTACATATGGACACCTATGCGCGCCATTTAACCTAATTTAAGAATGAAGGGGCTGACCCTCCGTGGAGGGCTGCGTGCTACTGCATCCGGATGGGTACACCGGCCACCTGCTGAGAGAAGTCTGAACGGGCCCACGTGTAATCTGCTGTGGAAACCATTTGTATAGTGTGTTTCATTTTTTAATGTGTGAAAATAAAAATTAAAGGATTTCTGTACAAAGAAAAGTCTTATTGGACACAGAAAGCATCCTTAAAGAAAAACAAATTCTTTCTGAGGAATGAAAACTAATTTATCACCTCTTCCTACTCAGTTGAACTGAGCACAGACAGGGCTTAAAACAGCGGTTCGTTGCTAGCACCGGGTGGTCGCTGTTTGCGCGCAAGGGCCATACTTCTCTTTCCAGTTCACTCTCCTTCTTTTCTCCTCCAAACTTGACAGCGATCTTGTCGAGAAATGTGCACCCCTACTTTTTCCGAGAAATGTGCACCCCTACGTTTTCCTCTTGAGAGCATTACGGAGTTGATATGAACAAACTTCGGGGGACACACCACTAAGTGAGACGCACTCTTAGTCGCTGACCATTACAGTGGCCATGTTACGCACAGCCCGTGACACGCATGACTTAACTCCGACGGTGCTTCCATTCGCCCTGCTGCTCACGTATCTAGAACCGTCCACGGCACAAACCCAATTATGCTCAATCCATGCATTTCCGTGGACATCAGCCTAATTAACGCCTCGGTGTGGTCCTGGGGTCTGAATGACCCTTCTGCAGTTGTTGGAGGCGTAAGACAGTGTCGGAAGGGAACTCAGGAGTCCCACTAAGCAAGGTGAACCATGGTCATTAAACGGAAAGACTGTGACACGAGAAGTTCTTTCCAAGTGGCAGGGGAAGGAAGCTGTTCCCCATCCGTACTTCGGGGCTCCAACAAGTAGATAGGTAGCCAAGTGGAAATG
>NW_004524955.1:424746-426019 GCF_000260255.1 Octodon degus
CTACATAATGAAACCCCATCTCAAATTCCCCCTAATAGGAAAAGAAAATGTGCATGTGTGTTCAGGAAAAAGGGAGAGAGGGAGGGAGGGAGAGAGAGAGAGAGAGAGAGAGAGAGAGAGAGAGAGAGAGAGAGAGAGAGAGAGAAACTTGGCCAAATCAAATGAGACTTGAAAGTTTCCCTTGATTTTGAGAGTTTGTCACCCCAGAAATCCCATACTGTAGGGGATCCACCAACCTGGACCCAGGTTGAGGCAGGCAAAGTCAGAACTGACCCTGACCTGATGCAACTTCCAATCTGTAAGTACACCACCACTTTGGAACTTTGTGCTTGTTATGCCAAATATGGTGACTTCTGCATTACGGGTATGTTTCAGTTTTTCCAATCAGCTTTTTATAGTGCCTTGTGTGAAGACAGACATTACGGAAGAGAAAAATGTACTAGCACTGGTGGTACAATACTCCTGGCAAACATTCTGGGCCATTTAAATGAATGAGACTCAGCTATGATCGTAAAGTGAAACTCTGTGCTATCCCAGGGAGCAGAGGCTGGTGTCCAGAGCCTGGGAGGCTAAGATGCGCTTGTACTCCCTCCCCAGGTTTTCTCTCAGACTGAGATGGGATTCAGTCCTTTCCCATAATTGTAAACAAGGAGAATTCCCACTGATCAAATATCCAAGAAGAGGCCTGCTTCCATCAGCTATCCTCTCTGATGGGCATCAGAGCTCACCCACCCCAGCCTGGTCATTGTGTGCTGGGTCCTTCCCTCCCCTCCCACCTCCATACATGACCATTGCTTCTGGAGTGAGCGGCTCGATTCCTGCATGAGCTCAGGTCGTTCCCAAATGTCAACTTGCAACTATGGAGAAGCCTGTGAACTATGATAATGAATAAACTCCCTCATGTTATAAAAAAAAAGCACAAGAGCAAATCCAATGGGACACTTAGAACTAGTACTCTCCCATGGTTTTATATCAAGGAAATGCCACAAGTGGAGATCATTACTGGATTTAAGGGCTTGAAATGCCTTCTTACAGCCAATGGGAACACTGCAGCCTGGCCTCTCTCCCATGGCAGCTGTCCTCCATTGATGGCCACTGACTATATTTAAATGAAATTTTGAAGCCAATATTTTGGCCCTACCCTTCTAAGGTCAATTAAGACTCAGGACATATGAGAACTTGTACTGTAACGTCATGTACCTCGGTAGTGTCCCAGATTTTCTGATCAAGAAGGTTATGGGGCCAAAGAGGAAATCGATCGATGACATGGAGT
>NW_004524955.1:427181-434465 GCF_000260255.1 Octodon degus
TATGTAATGTGTTAATTATTGAAACTGTCCTACCAATTTGATTTGAAACAGTCTCATTGCTATTTGTTTCTCAATAAAATTAAGGAGAAATAAATAAAATAAAATGTTTGAGAAATAAAAGTATACATGAAAGGAAAATAAATAAATAAATAAATGAAATTTTGGTTTTTGTAATACCTGTACATCCACCAGATGGTCAGTGTGTCATTTTCTTTGTACCTATCTCATCTTCAGGGAACCAATGAGTATCAGTGAACAATTTTGCCTCATAAATACTCCCATGCTATTCCACAATTTGTAAGAGGGGTGCTAGAGCCTGCTTGTCACAAATACCTTCAGGGTTTTATTACCCATCATATAAATGACATACTGTTGTCAAAAGCATCCAAAATAGAGCTACATACTTTGTCACCATTAAGAAATGTCTTATGAGTCATAACCTATACATCGTTCATTATAAAGTACAGTCTTCTAGGCCTTTCTTGTATTTAGAAACTCTATTTACAGAGTGGTTGGTAGACTCCAAAAAAATGAATACAATACCATTCATCAACTTTAAGTGATATCCAAAAATTATTTTGGAAATTTAATTTTTCCAAATTATATCGGAAGATATTAATTAGACTGAACTCAAGTTGGGCACTGATGTATAGCAAAGCATCTGTAGAATATTCTGCCAGGGGTCCTCGAGGTAATTTGTCATGATAATTGACTCCTGTGGCATAAAATGAACTAAAGTTGCCGAAACAAATGTTACAGGAGTGACAGTTATATCAAGTTAATAACTGCCAGTGTCTTATTTTACATACTTTAGACAACCCTAGTTCCCCTTGTAGGCCTTTGGGACAATTCTATGGTTCTCATTTTTTTCCTACTGAGGGCTGTACCTTTCTAATCAAGTAATAAAAGCCTTAGATTTATATAATGAACAAATAGCAAAAATAATAGTAGCCAGAAAACTCATTTTAATAAATTTTCTAGTATTGAAAATTATACTAGATTATATTTCAGATTATATTGCCTTTGCTTTTGTCTTACTATTTACAACAAGCTATTTATTGGCAAATTGTTTTTGCTGATTTTGTTAGAGTTCATTGTGAACCATTGTTCTACAGAGCCCATCATCAATTTTGTTCTAAAACATCCGTGTGTAATTCTACAAATTGCTCAGAACACGTGTTCTGCTGTACCAACATATATTAACTATTGTCTTTGATACTCTCCTCAGATTGACAAAAAAAATCTAATCTATAAATTAAAGAGGAAAATGTTTATTCAGCTCCCTCAGTGGAGGTTTCAGTCCACAATCACTTGGTGCTGAGCTGGGATGGCATGGCAGAGCGGTGGCAGAAGACAGTAAAGGCAGAAAGAGCTAAAGGGGAACAAGTGCATTTTATTCTCTAGTTTGGATGCTTCCAAAGTGTTGTTTACCAAGTGAGGACCCGGGCTGCCTGCTGAGTCACTTAAGCTTCTGAACTTCTCTTGCTGACACGCTCCTCAACGTGCAGAGTGACAAGGGCGTATCCCATGTGGCCCAGGCTGTAGAGCTACTGAGTGCTTAGTCACACTTCTAGACTTCTCACTTTGCAGAATGCGTCAACCATTGCACACATGGCTCCTGTAGGGGGAAGGTGACTATTTGAAGCAAGGATTTTCAGCATGACACTTTGACCCTGGAGTTATCAGCTCCAAAATCAGAAATTACCATTTTGCATAACATAGGATTTACTGAATTGACCCCTACCAATAGTATTGTTGATTCAGCCCACGTGCCACTACCCAGCATCTGCAAGTTGCTACTTTAACGGTGCTTTACTAATGCTACTGTAGGTCTTTCCTTTAATCTGTTTCTCGGTTTACAAATAGTGCTTCAAGGTCACTCTGCTACCTCTTATACTGGTTTTAGGCATCAATCCCAATAAGAATGCTGCTTCAGGGACTGGGAGTAGCTCCGTGGCGACACCACCTGCCTGGCAAGTGCACGGTGATGAGTTCGGTCACAGTACCAGAAAAAAAAAAAAAGAAAGAATGCTGCTTCCCGCCTGGAGCAGTGCCCAAAGGTGAACCACAGGCGGGATTTAGGATTTTACGAGAAGAACCAGGTCTTACCTTCAGACAACCATCCTCACACTGAGAGCAGATCCTGTCCTGGTGCTGCACTGGAGAGGAAAGAGAGTGTGTGACACTGAAACATCAGATTATATAACTGAGCTCTTCATCATGAACTAGGTGCTACCTACTAGGCTAATCATAAAGTTGAACATGCACAGCAATAATCCATCGTTCAGTAGAGTGGAATGGCATGATCAGACCAGAACAGGCCTTAAGATTCAGGTAAGTTCCATGGAGATTGGGCCCTCCAGCTTATGGCGCTTACGTCTTCTATACTGCTTCTGTCTCCACCAGGCATGCGTAATGTTAGCAGTCATACCCTACGGTCAACAGATGGAAAATGTCAGTGCAGCCTTTCTAGGGTTGCACCTGTTATGCACGTGCACTCAACTGGGGACAGCTGCAATATTACTTTTTCTTCTTAGGGCATCCCTGAAAGAATGTGTAGATGTTAACACTTCATGGGGGGAGTGACCGTTAAAAAGGAGAAAGACATTCATTTTTGCCTGAAAGAAAAATAGACCGATATTTACTATCTACGAACTCAAGGGCTATACCCAATGATTTGGCTGGATTTTTTTCCATAGTTTTATTGAGAAATGAATAGCAATGAGACAGTTTCAAACCAAATTGGTAGGACAGTTTCAATAATTAACACATTGCATATATTCCTCCTAGTGGTTATTTGCTGTACAAGATGCAGACATGATATCCTATTTACAAACACCATTAGAACAAATCCCTCTATTCATTAAGAGAATGTAACTATATATCTATCCTAACCACTTTGAATACAGATACAAAATGGACATTCATCAGTATCCCTTTTTTTTGTTAAGTTCCATCATTTAAATATTATAGGTGTATGAACTCTGCAAAATATTCTAAAAGAGTTCAGTTGCACATAATAGTATTGGGTCTTCCGCTTGACTGGCAATGTCAGAAATTGTTGACCTGAGTCCCCTACAGCTCAACATAACAGCATGGCTTTATTTCTTATACTATGTTTTTATACTTTTCTGCTGGATGGTTAAGACCAAGGTAAAGCGGGACCTGTGCAACAAGAGTTGTAGCTTTTGAGTCTGATAAGGTCAGTGAAATCCCCTCAGGATTTATCCTGAGATCCTGTACCTCAGATTGTAGAACCTTTGTCAGTGTCAGCCATGTGGATGAGTCACGGCCAATGCTTGGCCAATGTGCTCTCTGTGAAAGCCTGAGAGAATGTTTTCTCTCCATGTGACTCTCCTTAGGCCCACTCTACATCATTGATCAGTTTTGTCTTTTGATTGTGTAACTGATACCATTTAGACTGATAATTATTTATGAAAAATGCTGACTTCTTCCTATTGCATTATTTTCCCATTGTTGAGTCCTTTTCCTCATTTACTTTTTTTTCCATAATTTTATTGAGAAACAAATAACAATGAGACCGTTTCAAACCAAATTTGTAGGACAGTTTCAATAAATTAACACTTTGCATACATTCTTCCTAGTGGTTAACTGCTGTACAAGATGCGGACATGATATCCCATTTACAAACACCATTAGAACAAATCCCTCTATTCATTAAGAGAATGTAACTATATATCTATCCTAACCACTTTGAGTACACAGATACAAAATGGACATTCATTTGTAGCCCCTTTTTTGTTTGGTTCCATCATTTGAATATTATAGGTGTGTGAATTCAGCAAAATATTCCAAAAGAGCCCAGTAGTCTATAATAGTATTGGGTCTTCCGTTTGACTGCCAATGTCAGAAATTGTTGACCTGAGTCCCCTATAGCTCAACATAACACTATGGCTTTACTCCTTATACTTCAATTTTATACTTTTTTCTGGATGGTTAAGACCAAGGTAAAGCAGGACCTATGCAACAAGAGTTGTAGCTTTTGAGTCTGATAAGGTCAGTGAAATCCCCTCAGGATTTATCCTGAGATCCTGTACCTCAGATGATTTGGCTGGATTTTGAAGGACATGGAAAGAATTTGTTGATAAGAGTATTGGTGAAAACACCTCAAGAATAGATATATAGATAAGCTTCATCCTATGAGTAAAGGATGTGAAGGTAGTTGTGCCCTAAAGGAATGCTTACCAAAAAGTGACATCGTGGAGGAGGACTTTAACAGCAACTGGATAACAGGATCCATTACCTGAGCAGCAGCCGGGCTGTTTCATTAGCTGCTCCTTCCATTAGGTCAAGAATGTTGTGGCTATGGTGGCAGTGAAAGAGTTTAAGCATGGCACAAGCAAAGCAGACTTCTGGTCATGTTGGGTGAACTGATTCCATCCAGTGTAGCATGCTCCATATGCGTATATGAAGGCCCCACCATTAGCACTCAATTCAACACCATTCTTCATGGTGATTGGCCTGCAATCTGGTAGATTCACTATACTAAGCACATTTGCCATGCTGCATGTACCCCAATTTTATTATTGAAGAGACCAATGTTCTGGATGCAGAATTTTATTCTCTGCACATAATACTGCTGCTCTGACTACTGTTAGAAAATTTATTTTAAAAAAACTTGTTCACCGTCATAGGATTCCCCAAACCACACCATCACACAAAAGAAAATCCTTCGTATCCAGTGAATTATGGCAGTGATCATTTGTTCAATAAATCTTCACATCTCATCATGTTCTCTACCATCCAGAAGCTGCTGGATTGAAGCACCTGGTAGGAAAGAATCTCAAAGATGTAGTTAGCACACCATATTGGAGTGTACTTCGTGCCTAAGGCCGTGTGCTTCAGCTCTCTCTGTATGCTTTGCATCAGCATTGTGTGTCAGATACTGCTTCCTTTCCTGCCAAGATGTGTTAGTCCAGGAATTAAGGAGTGGAAATGGAAATGGTATCACTCACCATTACTACAAATGACCCAGGAGAAAAATCTTTGATTTCTGTTTTGAAAATCCATGATCTTCTGGCCTAGAAGATCCTGAGGAGGGAAGACTTCCAGCAGGAGACATATGAGTAATTCCATTCTAGTGGAAATTAAGATTTCTGGCTATGTTGTGTTCCTCCTGCCTGTGATTCAACAGAAAGAAGAAATTACAGTATTTCTTCAGCTGCTTGATCCAGAACATCAAGAGGAATTTGAAGTTGTATTCATAATGAAGATAGAAAAGAAAGTTTTTAATACAGGAGCTCTCTAAGTGAAATTCAGAGCTTTAATTCATCCTGTTATTGGACCGGGGAGATGGCTCAGTGGTATAGGCGCTTCCCTGGCAAGCACAAGGATCTGACTTCAATCCCTGGTTTCATCAAAAAAAAAATCCTCTTATTAAAATGAATTAGAATCCAATGTGACAAGAAGAAGAAGAAGAAGAAGAAGAAGAAGAAGAAGAAGAAGAAGAAGAAGAAGAAGAAGAAGAAGAAGAAGAAGAAGAAGAAGAAGAAGAAGAAGAAGAAGAAGAAGAAGAAGAAGAAGAAGAAGAAGAAGAAGAAGAAGAAGAAGAAGAAGAAGAAGAAGAAGAAGAAGAAGAAGAAGAAGAAGAATCCATTGTAACAGAGTGATAAATAGCCCCTAGCCTTCTGGAATGAGGATAGAGTTCACTATGTCAGGTAGGAGACCAAGACCCGCTGGAGTTCATTGTTTGGCCGGAATGGGTCGAGGACAGGTTAAGACAATGGTGAGAGAACTATCCCCATATGTGCGCTGTGTTAAAGAAGTGAGAATTCTGATTGTCATGACCTTTGTCTTTGATTCTGAATTTTTAAGGCATCTGTGCATATATTCATTTATAGTACTTATCTTTGGTTGGAGTATCCATCAGAAATCACAACTGATTTAATTACAGTACTCAAGTATTACAGAATGTACATTATAAATGTTAGTTGCATGTTTAAAAAAAGAAGTATAATGCAACAATTTACCTTATGTCCTGTGAAAGGAATGAGCATAGTTTCATTTAAACAAACATTTATGTGTGATGTCTGGGATAATTATAAACTTTCAATGTTGTTTGAAGATGAAGTATCGCAAAAGGAAATGACAAGAATTGTCAAGGCAGCAGGTGGAAGTTGACTTCTAATCATGTCATATGAAATTAAATGAATTTGGAAATGCCTAGATTAATGAAGCAAAGTTCTTAGTGTGTATTTGTGTAGCTAACCTGTAAGCGGGGAAACTGAGGGTGAAGCCACATCCCTGAATACAGTGGCACAAAACAACAAGCTTGTAGCATGGAAGAATGAAATAGTGAAGTACTGGGTAAATGTGATGACTTTCACTGAGAACCACAGGCCTTGGAGGGCGCCCACTGCTGCACTCACATCTCAGCCTCACTGTACACGCACTGAGCGTCTTCTCCTTCCAAGGCAGACTCACAATGATGAATCTCGCCTGAAATTCCAAGCCTGTCACATGGGACAGCTTTGCCAATCATGTCCTCTCATTTTTGCTGCAGGATCCTTGTTCCTTCATTCAAGAGTTGCTGGTTCTTATGGTTGTATGAATTTTCCTGTCTCTAAAACTATAAGTCTAATAAATCTCTGTGCATAATTATAAATGATTACTTGTTGATTCTGTTCATCTGGAAAAAATGTACTGAATTCACCTTGAATAATTAATACCAGAATCAAGTTCTTAAATACACCTATCCTATGAGAAATCAGAGAATATTTCTGGGACATATCTCTATGACCCCTGCTTGCATTGTATGAATAAGCAGCGTCAGAGCCTTAATTCTGACCTGCTATCAAAAAACTCTGTGGTGCCATCTCATACCTCAAAAGTGTCATTAAAGAATTATTTCCCTCCATCTTCAATTGGGTTTCCAGTTCACCTCAGTTCAGCTAACAAACCTGAAAGCACTTTGAAATAAAGAATAGCCATCTCTTATGTTAGCAGTGATGTATGACACATGTCTGTGTGAAACCAGGGGAAAAGGTTTGGTACAAACATATTCCAAATGTCATGTCAGACACAAACATGAGTCAGACTGAGGAAAGAGTATCGGGTTGTTTGCATTTCATTTTGTATGTGTATCTAATTTATTCAGAGTTTGCCAGTGAAGAGATTTAATATAAGACACATAATTAATAGGATTATTTGTAATATTACCACAAATTGAAATTTAGAAGTCTGGTTAGATTGTTTAGTTGAATTCAAACACCTATAGTATTTAGATGCCAATAGAATATTCACCTCTGACAGGACAAAAAAAAA
>NW_004524955.1:447028-450987 GCF_000260255.1 Octodon degus
TGTGTAGTGTGACCCTGTAATATTTAATTATTTAATTAAAAATAAAAACAAAAATAAACTATAACAAAGATAGTGTTGAAGTCGTCATCTATTATATTTAGAGTCCTTTTTTAGACTCAGAATTTTTGAAAAAAAATTTTTAGGTCTAGTGTTGAGTGCATACATATTTATAATTGCTATATTTTATCTTGTTGGCCCTCTATCAGTGTATACTGTCCCTTTTCTTCAACTTTTTGGTGTAAAGTCTACCTTACTTGAGTATAGCCCATCCTGCTCACTTATGGATTCCATTTCATGTCATATCTTTTTCTAACCCTTCACTTTCAATTCATGTATCTTTACTAGTAAAATGAGTTTCTTATTGGTGGTATATAGTTGAGTGTTTTTAAAAATCTATTTAGCTCTTCTAAATTTAATTCATTTATGCTCAAATATAAATAGGTATAAACTTCCCCCTCCTGTCATTTTGAGAATTGATTTCTGTCTCTTTTTGTGTATTTTTTCCCTTTCTACCTCCCTTATTATCATCCTTGTACTTGATAGCTTTCTGGCATGCTAAGGTCTGAATATCTTTTTTCTCATTTTTCTATCTCTTCTCATAAATTCTGTAAATTTGAGTGTATGTTGATCATGGTGGCTATCACATTTAGGGGTCTCCTATATTTGTAGTAGGGTTAGACTGGGTTGTGAGTTCTAATTGCTTCTATTCATCTTGGAAAGATTTTATTCTTCCTTTTTTTTTTTTTTTTTTTTGGTCTAGAAGGCTTCATTTTGAAATCTGTAAGTCTCGTGGACATTCCTGTATACACGACTTGATGCCTTTCTCTCATTGTTTCTCGAATTCTCTCATCACTTGCACTTTCAGCATCTTAACTAAAATATGGAGGATCTTTTATTTGAACTAACTGGGAATGATCTGCACTTGTATCTGAATACCCAGTTCTCCTTAAAGATTTAAAATGTCTTTAGTCAAATAGACGTCAACGCCTTTCCTCTTTTCTGGTTCTTCTAGAAAGCCCTCATGGGAATGTTTGTTCATTGAATAAACATTCCACAGTTCTCCTAGCACAAGTATTGCAGGATCTCACTAAAATGTGTAATCTAAAAGGTTGATCCGATATAAATCAATACTAATATTGTGGATGCCAGGGGAAAAGATGGAAATAGCTTGACCAGTAAGTGCTAAGCTGCAGCTAGATATAAGCAATAAGTTGTGTATTATTGCACAGTAGTGACGACTATAGGAAACAATTATATGCTATATATTTCAGAAGGCTAGAAGAAGTAATTTTGAAAGTTTTCACCATGAAGGAATGATAAGTATTAGAGAAAACACATGTGCTTAACATGATTTAAACATTACATAATTTACACAATGATCACAACATTTTGTCATGTCTTTTAATATGTGTAATTTTGTATATCAATTGAAATAAATTTAAAACTTAATATATCCAGAGGCTCATAAATTATAGACAACTCAAAGAAAGTATTTTAGGATATAACATTAGAGCTGCGACATAAATGCTGAATACGAGTGTACGGGGTGGGTAGTTTGAGAAGGCAGAATTAGCCAGGTGAAGGAATCAGCAAGTGCAAAGTTCTTAGCTGGAAAGTGTTCAAGTCCTTGATAGGACTCAAAGAATGTCTGATTCACTGATCTAACGCATGGTGCAGTGCAGGCCAATAGTACATGCCTGTGAACACTCAATGAGTGATGGTTGAGTGGAGCCTGACCAGCGAATCAGAATCTGTCAGCTGGCTTTTCTGTGTGTCTCCCTGACTCCATTTCGGCCATCTACATAGAACACTCTCATCTTACCACATACATCTACTGAAATATGTTTTAATGCATGCAATGTAAGAACAGCTAAACCAGCTTCCCCCTGAAAAAGGTTCACCACCAAACTAACAAGAAGCTGTAAGGGGTGGCTGACTCCAGGCTTGTTGGATCCAGGAGCTGAGGGATAAATGACATAAACAAGATATGATCTACCCCCTTGCTCTACTATATCTACTTGTTTGACCTCCTTGCAGGAATATGACTCATTAATAGTAACACAGACAGTAGGCCCTCTTGCTTGGCTCTCCGCCCCTGCACAGGGAAAGACTTTTTTCTTCTGGGAATACAGATTAGGCTGGGAATACCTTTTCCTAAGTGGTTTTTAATTAACTCTTAAAGTAGGTTTAAACTCTGTGGATTTACTTAATTATTATAATCAATTTAATTATAATTTTAAAATATTTATATTTTTATTTTGGTGATTTGTTACAATGAAAACACTCTGGCTTGAGGTGACATAATACATGTCTGCAATCCCAGAACTCTGGAGGAGGACCGCAAAGAGTTCAAGGTCAGCCTTGGCTATACAATGAGTTTAAGGACTGCCTGAACTACATAGTAAGACTGTCTCAGAAAAAAATCAAATACAATCTGAAGAGATAAATTTACATTTACCACTGTCTTAGTTACTTTTTACTCATTGCTGGGACAAAATACCAACACCCAAAATGAAGGAAGGAAAGGTTTATTTAGCTCACAGTTTGTGGAGGTTTCAGTCCATACCCCGCTGGCTCCAAGGAAAAAGGAAACAGGTCCTAGTGGCAGAAAACAGCCAAGAGCAGAGGAGGAGCAGCAGCTGCGGCGTCCGTCAAGACTCTTCCTTCTATGCTGACTGCGAAGACTCATGCCCCAGATCGGAGGGGCAACCCTGCAAAGTGGTTCAGTGAAGACCGGGACTTCACCAAGGAAGGGGGCGGGTGCAGAAGCCTTCCTCCTTTGTATACCCTCTTTGTGCTGAGTCGCTCTGGGGGACGTCCTCCCTGCCCTATGGTGGACCCTCCGGACCCGCCCTGCCCTGTAGGCCCAGGTTGTGGAACCACCAAGCCAATCCAGCCAAGTTGACACAATGTGTCAACCACTATAACCACCAAAAATATACAAAAAACCTGAATTTATCGCAGTGTATGTACCCAAACGCAGACAATGCATGGCTTCACTCATTGTTTAGAGAAATACAAACAAAGATGCAGTATTAAATCATTAACTACATAACAATAAATTAATAGTAGTATACTGTTGTAATATTTTTTACTTATCTCCTGTTGCTGTTTGCAATAGCTGAAGTGTGCTGAGTATCCACTTAAATAACCAGGTATGCTAGTTATCGTCACCTTGGTAGTTCACCTCCAGTAACTTGCATGTGGCAGTAAGAATTGACTTCTCATGATTGTCACCCATTCCTCACCATATAAAATATCTAACAAACAAATATCTAACATGCAAAATACATGTTAACTGTGTTATTCACAAGTCTTCCAGTAGACAGAAAGCTATTAGTTAAGTTTTTAATGAATCAGAAGCTATAGGGAGGCCGGGGAGATAGCTTAGTGGAATAAGTGTCCGCCTGGCAAGCGCAGGGTCCTGAGTTCAATGCCCAGTACTGCATAAACAAACAAATAAACAAACAAACAAATAAATAGAGAAGCTGCACAGCGCACTCAACCAAGACAGCGGCGCTGTAAAAACTACATTACCCACAATGCCACCGCCGAGTGGCAACAGCGTAAGCCAATAAGCGATCGGGAAAGAGCCGTTTCCGGGTTGGGCCCGGAGGTTCGGGGCGGTACTTCTTGCCAAACTGCGGTTCCGGCCTCAGAGCGGCTCTTGGGTGGCTTCCCTGTCAGGGCTTCGGGCCTCGAGACCGAACGAGGCTGCGTCCGGGAGAGGCGCGAGGGAGGGCTGGCCCGAGGCCCCGCTGGTCCGGGGCGTGGCGCGGGGGAGCGTCCTGCGGGGCTCGGGGTCCCTGTACCCGGGTCCCGCTGCGCAGTCGGATCAGCGTTAGAGCAGCCCGGAAAAGCGAGAGCGGCCCAGAAGGCCTGACGGCCCGCGGCGGCTGAGGCAGGCCCGAGGGCGATGCAGGCGCCCGGGGTGCCCCACGCCCGCCGGCCGCTCGGAG
>NW_004524955.1:451087-457089 GCF_000260255.1 Octodon degus
GTGCTGGGGGATTGAACCGCGGTCCCTGTGCTTTGCTTAGCTTAGCTTGTTCTAAGTAGGTGCTTTAGACCACTGAGCCATCTCACCAGCCCCGTCTGCTTCTTGTACTATGGATAACCACTAAGAAGATACCAATGTACAGTGTATTGATTATCAAAACTGTCCTATTAATCAGCCATGAAACTGTCTCATTAATATTTATCTCTCAATAAAAATAAATAAATTTTTAAAAAAGAAAGCCAAAAAAATTTAGAAATCTGCAAGGGACATATTCACACATGAAACATTCAAAGATACCAGCTTCATGCCTGGATCCCATGGCAATGTCCTGTGTGTTTCCAGCTGAAGAATTAGAACCCTCAGAAGTGTCCTCCATGAATCCATCTGGAGGCCTGGACCACACCCTAAAACCTCATGAAATTGTATATTAACAACTGCACTAGGGAGTCCCAAAAGTCAGTGGTAGATGGGAGAAGGCCTGTGTCTGAGGGGTGAACATTCTGTGCCACCAGGCTGAGACATCTGCACTGGAGCCAGGAAATAATACTCTAGGCAAAGACCAGAGTATTCCAAAAGAGAAACACTAGCACCCTCAGTGACTATATAGAAACACTAGCACCCTCAGTGAAAATATACAGTCCTCCTAAGATGAGAACAGCTGAGCTTACATCAGGCAACCAGCTGTGATGGGCTCCTCCAGGAAGGTGAGCAGCACTCGATAGTCACTCCAGTTCTTCATTTGTGCTGTCAGCAACAGTCCTCAGGCAGGCCTCCCACAACCAGAACTGCACTGATTCAATTCACTTGGGCATTGCAACTTGGCCAATAGTTAATGCAGCACACTGACTGAGTGCAACTGTCAGGTGGACTTTAAAACCTTTGTATGTCAAATAAAGATTTAAAAGTGGACATGCTTACAAATAGGAAAGTTGTAAAGTAGGATTGTATAGGAATATATGAGTATAAAACCATGTGGAAAACCCCAAGTTCTGGTCTGTTCCATGGTAGAAGTATACACCACAAGCAGGGAAAAGGAAGCCTTTTTTAATGTATATCTCTTTGGGAAGCTAGAAAGAATTTACAAAATTGATCTTTTATTCACCTGATTGAGACTACAATATGCCTGGATCGATAGTTACCAATGTAACATACCGAGGGAAACAGAAACCTCTAGAAACAGAGTCTTCAGAAACACACATTATGGCGACTGTGCCTTGTATCTGCAGATCCATCCAAAGGCCTCCGGGGCGCTCTTCGGAGGTGCCTTGATGGAGAGTGTGAGCTGCTGGGACCAAGGATGCGATGCTGGGAGTAATTCAAGGTGTGGTGTAGCACCATGGGGTGGGTGCTACCTACCCTAAAGGTGGGGAGCCTGAATAAATTTTAAATGTCAGAGAGGATTATTATTAAAAGGATTATTTGTATTACATTTGCAAATTCAGAAGACAAGAGATCTATCTATGCGTGAAAGACTCATATCAGCTGAGGGCCTGGATCCCGTGGCAATGCCCAGCGAGTTCCAGCTGAAGACTTCGAACCCTCAGCAGTGTTGCTTGTTGTTTGTCATTTGTTGCATACTGTTTGCTGTATTCTGTGTGCCAAGCTTGCCAAGCTTTGCTGTGGTCTGTTTCTCATATCGAGGGCACCCATGCCATGTCACTCTGCTTTGCATCCAACCAAAACCTCTAAAACCTTTAAGCTATACATATCTTCCCTATTTTTTATTTGGTACACTGAGTATTTTGTCTTAGCCACAAGAAAATAATGAAGGAGATGACACTTATAATCCATGGTCATCTCACAGAAATTGTTCATTTTTGAGCAGCATACAAAACAGCCTGGAGAAATGTGGGTCCCTGCTGATAATCACAAATGGACAATAACAGGAGAAGCTGGCAGCTAAAAGTGCACTGATGTCCACCAGCCACGGACTGGGTCGATCAAAGTAAAACAGATAAGAGGTAAAGAATGAAGACAGGATGTATAGAGAGAAAAACGTAATTAGCAGAACGAAGACGGACTGGGTGGCTCTGGTCTCAGGAGAGAGCTTAGAAGAGAGGTTCTTGCTGTGAATGTGTAGGACACTCTGCTTATGTCTGTACAAAATGAGCATCATGACGATGCTGGCCGACACCATTAACCCCAAAGACAGCACATCAATGGAAGACATGATCACAGAGTACAGTAAGTTTTCCATTCTTTCAATAACTATACTGGAACAATACCCATAGTGTTTATAGAGTGTGCTGTTGCTGCTTCTCCTGGCACCTGTAATGTACACAGGGACACTGCTGTTTACCAGCATGTGAAGAATCCAGCAGAATGTAATGGAAAATGCCATGTACTTGGGGTCTTTGGCCTTGACTTTCACCCAGCTGTGATGGCTAGGGCCAACTGTGATGGCCTGGCAGCCACTCAAGATACAGGTAGTACTGAGAGTCACACCCCGGGCCACCCTATGAAGATAGAAGACCAATTTGCACCCAATATCCCCCATAGAATATTGCAGCCCCAAGACTACCATTGTGTGAGGAATTCCTCTGGAGAGAAGAACCAAACAGTTGGCCAAAATTAAATTTTTGATAATCAGATCCATTTGTTTTAGCCTTCGTTCAGGTAGGGAAATGAAGATGTAACAATAAAGGAGCAAAATATTTCCCAGGATTCCAATTGTAGTCTGAGCAACAAAGATGATTCTGATTGCCAGGCCATGGGGTGACATTCTGTTATGAGGAAAATAATTTCATTCAGAGTCAACAAAATTTGGTAGGAGAAGTCCAGGTGTGTTTCCTCAAACAATTTTAAGTTCATTAGTTACTACTACTATTTCCACTCCTGCATTTTTCCCTCAAAATTTTATTCCTTGTATTTTTTTTCAAGATTGAACTACAACAGTGTATGATTTTTTGGTAGTTGCAGTTTTTAATGCCTTATCTGTGTTTATGTTATGCTTGTACAATACAACATTTTGTTCTGCTTTTATTAAAATATACTTCTCCAGTTTTTTACTCAAATATTCTTAGGTGACTAAGTCATTGTTAGTGTGCATTTGTGTGAAGTTATGAATGTGTGTTACTACATGGACAACCAGCTTTATAATTAAAAATAGCAATAGTTTTCATAAGGAAATTTTGGAATTTAATGTAAATTCAGTTCCATATGAGTGAGATGAATTTTCAGTCAGTCTTATTTAATTTGGAGCAAATATACAAAAACTTTACAGCAGTTATTAGAAAGCCTGAACCTGGTCAAAACTGTTATGGCATAGAAAGTAAAATAGAAAAACCTTCACAGAATTTAAGTATTAAATATTGAATGATATTTTGTATATTAATCATTTGCCTTCTATTTACATTTATTTGAATTAATGACATTTAAATCATCTATGAGAATATCTGTTATATAACAATATCAAATAATAAAAGATGTGCTAAGCATAGTTATTGTAAAAGATTCCTAGATTTGTAAAATGATAGCATGAGTAATAAGAAACACACATGCTGCAACAAGGATAGACTGTAAATAAATGCTGTCTGTGGAGAGAACACTTGACGGCTTGATAGGACCAAGTCTGCAAAGATCTCAAGGGTTACGCAAGGAGAGTCTAATGTCAGTTAAAGTCTTACAGGCTGTGCCACCTTTTCTGAATTGCTACATTTAAATGTCATAAAAGATCAGTAAATTTGAACTGTGAAATAAGATTGAAACTAATTTAAAAATAACAAAATGTTGACCAGAAGGATTATATCTTACCTTTTGTCAATACTGCACGCAACTTATGTGCTTAAATTTTATACTTCTGGAAGACATATTGTCTGGTAACAAAATTCAGAGTCCTCCAAGAGAGAGTTGACAACATACCTGTGCCCAGTATAGGGAATATATTTTGGAGATCCTCCACCATTGAGATGGAAAGTTTGTTTCTCTAGAAAGAGGTGAAGATACTGAGAATGTTAAAATAAACCCATTTTTCTGATTATACAGCCATATGAAAGTTAATTGTGGTTGTGCTAAACAAACTAGTGTTAGAAGTTACCAAGACTTGTGACAATTTGTTTAACTCTAGACAGAAATAATGAAATCTTACGGTGTAAATTTCAGTGAGGATGTTTCAGACCCCAACTTTTCAAGCGTTCCCTTAACATAACGCAATTTATATCAATTTAAGCATTAATCATTTTACAAAATATTGTGTTGTGCCTCTGCAGCCTTGCATGTTCTTCTAGCCTTTTTTGCTGATTGTAATTTATATCAGTACCTCTAAGCACATTTAGAGGTAATGGAAGCAAACATACACACAAACACATACTCAAAAGGTAGCAATTCACCACACAGCATGAAATGGTATCCTGGAAGTCACAGAGACCTGTGAGTTTGGAAAATTAAGGAGCACAGTTTTAATAGAGTACAGAAGTGGACTAGAAAACAATCACTAAGACATACTTTCACTGCAGAATGTGCTTGAATCATATCCCTGCTAACGACACCAAGGTGTTGCTTCCTGTAGCCTGCTCTCAGGAAATCTTCTCCCCTTGAGGCTAGCAGAGACCGTACTAGGACTGAGCATGCCCATGCAGAGAGAATCATTATCCGCTAGTCACATTCCATAGTCACTGTCAGAGTGATAAATGTTCACGCTCCAACCATATTATTTCCCATACTCCGTGGCTGCACAGTCTGTCGCTGAGGATAGCCATGTGTGACTCCTCTCCTTCCTGCAATAAAGCCTGTAGTTCTGTGCAACTACAGGACCTTGTAAGGCACTCATAGCTCAGGTCTGCATTGCATATCTCTCACTACCACGTGAAATCCTTTGATAGTCCATGAATGACAAGGAGAAGGAGAAGGAGAAGGAGAGATCACAGATAGACGTGTCCTTTCTTACCTGACACTTCATAAGTTGCCCTCTGTTGTGGAAAATGTCCTTCCTCTTGGTGTTGAGCTGATGTCAGAGGGCCATGTTGGTGTAGAAGAATCACTTTCATCACATCAGTCACATAATGAGGTCTTTCCTTTTGAAATTGTTTGATGAGATAAATATATAATAAAGTACCTGTTGACTTTTGACAGGAGGGTAGACAAAAAGGAACACAGAGGATGAGTTATGGGGATACAGTAAAATCTTGAGAGATAATTTGAAGTTGTTTAAGCTCATTTCCCTCCAGAGCCGAGATTATCCAGTCAACTGGTGCAGAATGAACAGTGTCTTCTCAGGGAATTGATAATGACTTTGAAATCTTTTCCTTCCTAATTACCCAAGACTGGCAATTAACAATCCTTTCTCAAGTTTATGCAAGAAGCCAACATGAACAAAACTTTTCTGTCAGCCATGGAAAGTGACAGACCATGTCTCACTGGAAAGGAAAAAGAAAATAGTAGAACCTTGAGACACTGAAAAAAGAAATGATGAAATGCAAGTGAATTCAGTGCATTTATGATATATTTTCTCATCTTTTGTGAAATTTGTGATTCTGTAAGTCCCAGAGAAATACCATACACACAGTGTGAGAAGCAAAAGGGGATCCTGCACGATTTTAAGCATGAGCTCCTAGAATTGAGTATGACGAATAAAAATGGAAATAAGATAGAATTAACCTAATAAGATGAGGAAAGTGGCCAAAAGCAAGAATAAATGGTAGGATGAGTGCATTAAAAATATTGAAAGGTATCATGAGATTTAGTGACTATTAGCTTTCCTACATCCTGATAAGACTCCTCCTAAGAAACTGTAGGCAGGAACCCTCTGGCAGTGGGAACCACCCTATAAAGAGAGAAACAATTGAAGGATGGAAGCCTTATGAATTTTACATGCAATTAGGTATCAAAGCAAAAGATATGGAAGGCAAGAGATAGGAAAAGGAATGTTGTGGGACTGTCCTGCTTCAAGGTTGGATATGGTTAGATTATTGAACTTATGTGTAAACATAAGAATTATATAATTCTTTATGCCTATTTTTAAAATATATTCTAATTTTTAAATGTTTTTTCATCATATTCTGTAG
>NW_004524955.1:466029-472559 GCF_000260255.1 Octodon degus
TCCCGAGCTGCAAATGCAGACATGTGATTCTAAGGTGTTTGGTCTGAGCTACTAGAAGGCTGGAAGCTCCACCCGCTGCGGTGTTAAAATTGATCATCAGACTAGTTTTCCTTTGGAATATCTGGAGTTTTGCTTGGAGCCGGTTTCAGAGTGACGCCTTTGTGCTAGGCACGGTGGCAGGAGCCTGTAGGTCCAGATACCCAGGAGGCTGAGGCAGGAAAATTACAAGTTCGAAGCCACCCCCAGCTGCCTTGGGAGGAGTGGGCGTGGGTCTCTTGGGAGCGTGGGGCCAGTGGCCGTGCCTGCTCACCAGGCTCTGGACTCCGCGGGACTTAGGAGTGACCCTTGGTGCGGTTCAGTCCGAAGAGCTGGCTAGTGGAGGGCCATGAGACGCCGCCTAGTAGGCTCACTGGGGCTGGACTGGGGCGCCTTTGCGGCATGGCACTGAGTTAGTGTTAGATGAGTAAAGGAAGGCAGGGAGCGGTGAGAGGGCATCAAACACAGCAGAAGTGGACTACGGCCCTGGCGGTGTCTGATTCACAGTGGCTGAGACCAAAGAACCACTGGGCAGGGAGACACTAAAGACACAGCCTGCCTCTGATAGTGGGACCCATCAAAGATCTGGGCAGTGATGGGGTCTGGCTGCATCTGCCCAGCTGTCTCTGGACACCTGTGCCAAGCCCTCCTGGGGAGGGAGACCAGGGAGATGGCTGAGGTTGGATGGCGGCCCAAGGAGAAATGCACTCCGAGAGGAAGCAGGATCCTCCCAGTCCTGGCCTTTGGGACGCAAGAATGAGCTCCTGGTTGTGTGCGGGAGAAACAACCTAGGGAACCCTAGAATAATTGCCCAACAAAAAAGGATTGCCACCTTCTTTTGTCACGTCCAGAGTTGGCAGCGGCTTCTCCAGCCGCCTCCCAGCTGGCGCTTCAGAAGAACACGGTAATGATGGGATCATGATGAGAGAAGTGGTCCTCCTCGGTGGGTGCTGGGACTTGGTGTCCTCAGAGTCGAGAGACAGGAGACGGGGTGGGGCACACTTGGAATCCTAAGAAAGAAGTTGATTGTTGAATGTGTCCCCATCATGACAGGGCCGTGTGACCTTTGAGGACATCGCTGTGTATTTCTCCCAGGAAGAGTGGGGGCTCCTGGATGAGACTCGGAGGTTCCTGTACCTTGATGTAAGGATGGGCAACTTTGAGCTTACCACCTCACTGGGTAAGGCCCCTGCACCCACCCCAGGCCCTGGGAGTCTTTCTTTTTCTCCCCCAGGGGCAGCTCTGCCCTTCCTGTGTTGGGAGCCATGGAAGCTGGAAACTGATCAAATTGGTAAGAGCAGAACGGGGCCTCTGCCTCAGCAGTCAGCTTTCACACGTTTGACCAGTTTGCAGCTCCAAAGCTTCCAGCATCTCTGCAGACACATTGTGAGCTCTGCCGACTTCTCATTCCCTTTGCTGTGGACGGCAGCGCTTAGCTGAGTGCACTGCCTCGCAGCCCTCAGCCTGCCTTCTGCTCCAAATTCCTTCCCCTTCTAGATGACGTTTCTTTGTAACCACCCACGTCAGGAACTGTAGGCACTGTCATGATCTTGTGTGGACCGTGAACTGCCAGACTCTCCTTCCAGAGTTTCTGCAATACTCATTTTGTTTCCTTTTGTTTATTGTAATAATTTCTCTGTGTTGAGCTGCCGGCAGCCACTGCTGATTGCTTGCCTTCATTCACTTTCTATAAGACTTGCCTTATGAACTTCACATGTAGTTAAACAGCTGGGGGTGTGGGAATACCCAGTTGTTTCCCAAGGTGACCATAGGCATTAGTCTCCAGGGAAGCTTCTCCCAAGTCAGTGGCAGCTCGGAAGGACATGATGCCGGAATTGTGTTTAAATTATGACAAGGGCCTGCAGCATGTTTAACGGTATTTTGGTAAAAGTGCCACAGGCCCTACCTCGGTAATTTCTTTCCTGGCTTCTCATTTCACCTGTGACTTCTGGTCCCCACTGCCCTGACTCTGTTCTCTTGTGCCCCTCCACGATGCCTCTCTACTTTGCTCCCAGCACTGAACACACTGTGCATTGTGTGTGTGCATTATCATTAAGCAGTCCTAAATATGTGACACTCAGTGCCAACTGGAATTTTTGGGCCTGGGCGCAACCGACCTTGTGCACAGCACACACACATCTCTGAGCTGTAGACGCTTCCTCTCCTTCCAGGGGAGGCTGCACCTCATGTCCTGTCTTGGCCAGACTGCACTCATCCTGTGATTTGAAGATGTCTAGTACTACTACACAGGCCCTTTTCCAGCCTTCCCTGAATTCTCTCATCCCAGGAAAACCTATGGGCTCACTCTACAAGGAACCAGCACGGCTCCATTCTTTGTCTTCTACAGAGAATTCCAGACAAGATGCACAGGTAGTCTTACAGAGTATAGGTAGAGTTTATTGCAAACTGATAAGCTGCCAGAGCAGTAGAGAGAGTGTACTCCAAAGGGTGAAAGTGGACTAGCACCAAGATGATAGTTGGACCACATCTGCAGACGGTCAGTGCTGGAAGCACCGTGCAGGTCTCAGGCCACGTTTCTGTGGTTAATGGGGTCTTCCAGCCATACTCCTTGCTGCCTTGGCGGTCATTGTTCCTTCACAAGGAAGATGGGCAGTGTAGACCAGCTTCAGAGGGAAGAAAATGCCGGTTACTACCTGGTTAATTTGTCTTCAGACCTTGAGGATTTCTAAGCCCACATTCGTGGTCTGGGGTTTGCGTGGGTCATGCCGCCACCAGCACACTCAGAGGAGGGTCCATACTCCTGAGCTGACATTTGAGATCAGTAGCTGGTGGATTGTATCTGCAGCTAAAGATTAAGCAAATGAAAGACAGGTGAGAAGCGTTGCTTTGTCTTTGCTTTTCATCCAGCCCTCAACTGCGGGTCTCCAGGCCTGCTAGTGTGACTTTCTGCCTAACAGGTCATGTTGACTGATTTGGATAATTTCAATGAGCTTTGGAAAGGAAGCTGCCCTTAGTTGTCCAGTGCCTGGGTTACGAAGTTAGGGCAAAGGTGTGTGCTCCAAGTGTGGAGGACCCCAGTACTGTGGTCTGCAGTATTGTTCTACACTGTGTCATTATCGTAGGGACTCTATTTTCCCTTTGCTGTCTCTTGAGAATCAGTTAGCCTTAGGATAAAGGGGGCAGTCTCCCTGGCCAGCACCATTTTTTAGGATATAAAAAAAATCTTAGTAAACAGAAACATTTAAAGCACAGTAATCTTCTACTAGAAGCAACATGCATTTCCTTATCTCTCTTCTTTCAGTTTGTGGGCGTGAAACAGAGGATGGAGTGGGGCCTTCTGCACAGAGTGTTTCTGTGGAAACAGTGTCACAGGTCAAGCCCTTAAAGGCAGGTTCATCCACCCAGAAGGCCCAGCCCTGTGAGATCTGTGTCCCAGTTCTGAAAGACATCCTGAATCTGGATGATGTACCTGTACTGAAGCAGTACTTCATTAGGGCATGTGCAAACCATCACCAGGAAGAGAAGCATCACGGTGCACAGAATCTGTTAAAAGGAGATACAGACAGTGCCTCTTTTGTGAAGAGCTATTTATCCCATGTATCAAGGAATATCCCCTTCTGTGGGAAGATTGAGCAGGACTTGTCAGCTAAGTGTTGTTTTCTTCAGGCCATCCTCAAAGATCAAAAGCCAAACAAAATCACAACAGGTATGGAGGCTATTCTATGTGGAAAAAGTTACCGCACATCAAATCAATGCAGAAAACCTCCAACCCCAAAAAAAAAATTGGTCAACAACCAAAAAACAATAAAAAAAAAAAGATATTTTGAGTCTAGCAAATGTGGGAAAGCCTTCCAGGACAAATATTCACATGTTCCACTCTAGATGATCCACACTGGAGAAAGACCTTATGAGTACAGTGAATGTGGGAAGTCTTTCAGCCAAAAAGCCACCCTTATTGTACACCAGAGAGTTCATACTGGAGAGAAACCATATACATGTCATGAATGTGGAAAGTGTTTTAATCAGAGTTCTAACCTCATTGAACACTGCAGAATTCACAGTGGAGAAAGATCTTATGTGTGTGGGGAATGTGGGAAAGCTTTTGGGTGCAAATCCAATCTTGTTCGGCACCAGAGAACTCACACAGGAGCAAGGCCATATGAGTGTGCTAAATGTGGGAAGTTCTTTAGGCAAAGTTTCAGTCTTGTTGAACACCAGAGGATTCATACCACAGCAAGGCCTTATGAGTGGGGCCAGTGTGAAAAATCCTTTAGTCAAAAAAGCACTCTTATTATACACCAGAGAGTTCATACTGAAGAAAAGCCATATAAGTGTGGTGAATGTGGGAAATCCTTCAGCCAAAGCTCCCACCTCATTGAACACTGCAGAATTCACACTGGAGAAAGGCCTTATGAGTGTGAGAAGTGTGAAAAATGCTTTAGTCAAAGAGCCACCCTCATTAGACACCAGAGAGTTCACACGGGAGAAAGGCCTTACGAATGTGGGGAATGTGGGAAATTCTTTAGACAAAATTGTAGTCTCATTGAACACCACAGAATTCATATGACAACAAAAATTTATGAGTGTGGCCAGTGTGGAAAATCATTTAGCCAAAGAGCCACTCTTATTAGACACCAGAGAGTTCACACTGGAGAAAGACCTTATAAGTGCAATATGTGTGGGAAAGCATTTGGTTACAAATCTAAACTTGATCAACACCAGAGAATTCACACTGGAGAAAAGCCATATGAGTGTGCTGAATGTGGGACATTCTTCAGGCAAAGTTACAGCCTTGTGGAACATCAGAGGATTCACACTATGTCAAGGCCTTGTGAGTGTGGCCAGTGTGGCAAATTCTTTAGCCGAAGAGCTGCCTTCATTAAACACCAGAAAGTTCACACTGGAGAAAAGCCTTACAAATGTAGTGAATGTGAGAAAACCTTTAGCTGAAGCACCAGTCTTATTCAACACTGCAGAATTCACACTGGGGAAAGGCCATATGAGTGTGGCCAATGTGGGAAATCTTTTAGGCAAAAGTCTGTCCTCATTGAACCTCAGGTGTTTCACACTGGAGAAAGGCCCTATGAATGCAGCAAATGTAGAAAATCCTTTCGCCAACTCTCTAGCTTCTTTCAACACCGAAAGTGTCACCATGGAGAGGCCTCATGAAGACAAAAAAAATCAGGAACTCTCTTAACCCAAGGTTTAATATCGCTTAGATCCTGAAAGCCCAAAAGTGGGACATTAGGCCTGCAAGGAATGTGTGTGCTGCCTTTGTAAGGGAGCTCTCTGTTTGCAGATGAACCTAGTACTTCAAGCATCCAGACGGATATGTGAGGCATACGGCAGCTGTTCTGCACATTCTACACTTGTCTTTGGGCCTTGCCAGAGTTAAATTGCTGCCATATTATCCCATAAAAGCCATCCTGCCTCTGGCTTCTTACAAAGTGTGCACCACTTACCAGTTTGCCTAGGGAAGGTAGATATGTGTGCTGTCCCTGTGCCTTAAAGACATCCCCAGTGGCCTGAAACCAAAAAGTTACTTTTCTTTTTGCATATAGGTAGAGTCTGGCCATGTTTTCACTAGAAGGGTGGTCTGGGTTCAGCTCGAGGCTTCAGGGAAGTGATAACTTCCATTAAATCTCTGCTTGCATGGAACCCCTGTGGTGCTCCAAAGTCCGTATCACTAACCGATGTCATCTTACTACATTGCTCTAGTTCTGTTCTAGAAGCTATGTCCAAGCCTTGGGCGGGTGTGAGCACTGGACAACTTAATCTAGACTGCTGTTTGTGTGAATCTGTAGATAGACTCTAATGGCAGAAATAATTTTCATTTTATTCTGCTTAACTTACGTTGACACCCAAAACCTGCAGTGGAACATGAAGGTGAAAAAATTCAGAGACTCTCCTAATGCAAGGTTTTATATCACTTAGATCCTGAAAGTCCACAAGTGAGGTATTAGGCCAGCAAGAAATTGCTGTGCTGTCTGTTGAATAAGTCTTTGTTTGTACCAGTGGTCACCCTGAAGAGGCAGCATTTAATAACTACATTGCGCACTTTTGGAATCCCCTCATTTTATCCTGTTATGGCCACGTGATTGTACATAATGCCCAACCCTGAGGATAAACCCTTCCATACGTTCTACAGAGTCTTGTGCTCTTATGTCCATATTTCCATATGTTGATTTCAGTAGTAAGATGCAGGGTCAAGACTTGAGCAAAATTAGGATGGTGTTACAGAGTATCATCAATAGTAAGTGAAGGAGCTGGCAGAAAACCAGATGGAATATGGTGCTGGAAGAGGGCTGAAGGGAGGGGATGGGGATGGAGAGAAATCAAGATATGTTATGTACAGGTATACATTCCCCATGATGAATGTGAGCATTATATCAAAAGTATACCAATAAAAGTATTTTTAAATGTGCCTCAAATTCTCTCAAATATTTCTCTCCACAACCACACTACTTCCAAATCTGTATGTCCTACAGTTGAGGACGTATTCCAAGAAGATATTTTTAAGGATTTGCAGAATC
>NW_004524955.1:472901-473997 GCF_000260255.1 Octodon degus
ACTAATATAACCTGGACATATTTAAAATGTATAACTTGGAAGGATCTGCCATACACATAAAGCCATTATTATGATCAACATACTGAGAAACTGTCTTTTGCTCCTGTACAATATTGCTGGCTTAGCCAGGCCTTCAGGTGTCCAGTGATCTACTTTCTTTCACTAGATTATTTTGTGTTTTTACAACTTTATGTGAATGGAATTCTAAAGTATTTGCTTTTTTGTTTTTCACAGTGAGTAATTTTAGATTCATTATTCTTACATAAACTTTCTTTTCATTGCTGAATAGTCTAATGCTGTATGGACATGCCACTATTTGTTTATTCATCTGTATTAATGGATAGGTGGGTGTGTTGTTTCCCACTTAGGGCTGTTAACAGATAAAGCTACAAAGAACACAGGAATACAATTACTTATATGGAAAAGTATTTTAATAATTTCTGATTAGGGAGTATTTCATGCTGAAAGACTGCCAAATTGTTGTCTAAACTGGTTGTGTCTGTTGCAGTTCCCCAGACACTATGATCGTTCCTGTTCCTTCCCAGGTTTGTCCTCCGTATTTGGCAGTGAATGTGCATGAAGGCCTTCATCTGTTCTTTTTTGTGCTGATGATTTGGTCAATCATTCTAACTTTAGTTATATTAATATGTGTATTGTCATCTCATTCTGATTTTAAATATACTGTTGTTTCCTCATGTTGAACATTCTTCACCTGTATCTTTGGCACCTATCTGTCTTTATTCATAAAATGTATAACACTGCTGACCAATGTTTACTGGTTATTGGCTCACATTCCCCTTTCTGTTCAAAGTTAAGAAATATGTATAACAAACACACGTGTTGGAACTTCACTCCATCGTCATCACTGGAATGATTTTATTTTCCAATCACTGGGACAAAATACCCACTCTTTTCAAATTAAAGAGTTTTACAGGAAAGGAAGTAGGGGAAAGAGATTTATCTATATATGTTGGGGGGGCTGCCCATTAGCTCAGTTGTTTCAGTGACACCTTAAACAAAGCAATCAGGATGCTGTGGTTCAATCCCCAGATCCTCAAACTTTACCAGACCTGCCCTGAAGGCATCCTGAGCCAGC
>NW_004524955.1:475390-489021 GCF_000260255.1 Octodon degus
CAACTGCAGTGCAGTAGCTTAGTTCACAGGTATCAGTATATATAGTTAGTCAGGGTGAGACTCTTTCCAATTAACTGCTAGATTAAAGAATCTTCTGAACATTCTCAGGATCATTGCCTTGCTCATCTTTTACATATAACTGTATGGCTTGACATTGTCATGTTTCCTAGCTCATGTCCTTTCCCTCTCTTGATCAGTTAGTGCTTGATTATCTATATACGTTTGGACAACTGTACTGTGGATATCTGCTAGTCTAGGGAAAGAAACAGTTAATTCTTTAATTTGTTTCATCTCCTTTTTTAAATTGTTTTTTTTCTCTCTTTTTAATTTCTTCAGGGTTTTTTGTCCGTGTATGTGTGTGTGCAGGATCTCACTACACAGCTCGGGCTCGTAGTGATCCTCCTGATTTCTACCTCCCTAGTGCTGATATTACAGGCATGCATCACCATGCCCCGACTCCACTGCTGGCTCAGCACACCTGGGGGTAGGGCCAGCACAGCATGCTGGCCCCTGCACTTACCTAAGTAAGCACTTAGTCTGCTGAGCTATATCACTGGCCCTTCTTCTTAATTTCTTATGCATTTCTTTTTTTTCTTTTTTCCAATTTTACATGCATATATTTGGTAATATGAATAACTGGTCAGAAGACAACACTATGAATTACAACAATTACTGTGAAATTCCCATTGGTTAAGTGAAATTCTGTGTAACTTGTAATTTTTTTCTGTTTTAATTCTAATCTGTACTGTCTTTAAAAATAAAAAAGAGCTTTACTTCAGCTTGTGGTGCCAGTAGGTTCAGTTCAGAGGTGGCTGACTCCAAGGCAAAAGAAACATGGGGTAGGGGCCTGGTAGAGAACATCTACTGACCTAATGGCAGCAGAGAGAGAAGGGAGGAGGTCACCAGTACACTTCCGGTGTGTGTGTTCTGAATGTGATTGTTTCCCTGTCATGGGATCTAGAGAAGGACATAATCTGAGGAGCCCTGTGTGGCAGTGAGAACTCAGACATCCACAGTAAGAAAGAACTGTGCCAGACACGACAGACAGCCATGATATGCAAAGCATACCAGGCATCTGTGAGGCAGTGGAGGTGCTGATACACCAGGGCAATTGGCTATGCAAACACGGGTATTGCATAAAATTGGCAGACATGATAAGTTCACGTGTACAAGCCACATGTCACACTGTACTGCTTTAGCAGCTGTGCTGTCACATGCGCCTGCCACAGTGTGCTGCCTCAGTATCGGCACTAGTGCAATGGAGCCAGCCACGTGTGGACTACAGTCTCGATGACTATAATCCAACATAGACTCCATGAGTTGACCATTTCAGGTATTTGTTACAGTAAGAGAAAAACGGCTATCAGGTATCTTACCAGGAGCCAAAACACTTGTTGTTTCATTTAGAACATGCAAAATGTGTTTCTGTTATTTAAGCCACTCAATCTTGGACTAAAAACACAGAAACTGTAAGTAAAAATTGACATCTTTTGATATTTTGTCACAGCAATGTAAAGTTGACTGCACAGTTATTTTTTTATTTTTTTAATGTTTTTTTTTTCTTTTTTATGGTCTGCTCATCCCACCCTGGGGGCGGGGCTGGCATGGCATGTGGTGCTGGGGATCGAACCGAGGTCCCTGCATGCTTGCCTAAGCTTGCCTAAGCAGGCTCTTTAGACCACTGAGCTATCTCGCCAGCCCCTGACTGCACAGTTATATAAGATAACATTGTTATAGTTTTGATGTACTCTATCTCTGAAAGCCTCATTTTCAAGGGTTGGAGTGTAGTGCCATAAAGTTCAGAGATGGGATTTTGGGGAAAGAATTGGATCACGAGGGATCTGACCTCATGTGTGCATTAGTCTATTGTTGAGTTCATAAATGGATGGGCTGTTAGGAAGTGAAGAAAATTTAGGAGCTATGATCAGGGTGAAAGAAGCGGGCCCTGGAGGATGTTTCCTAGGGAGCTAGATCTTGTTCTGCCTCCTTTCCCTGTCTTTGCTTCCTGGATGGCTCAGCCTGAATCTGGTCAACAAAAGTTCATGTTTCCCAGACTGATGCAATCCACAGCCTCAACACCCAGAAGACAATGGGACAGCAGTATGCCTGACCAATGCAGGCACAAGAAAGTACATGGCAGAGAGCCTGTGTAACTTTGCAGGACTTTTGACATCCTGAAAAAATCCTTCATCGATGTTATGGTGAGTTGGTCCCCACTGCCACTGTAAGACAGAGCTGGCAGTGACTATGGGGTTGCAGACCCGCCCCTGCAGCCAGATGGTAGTGTGGGTGGAGATTGCACTGGTGAGTGGACAGAGCTCTGGTCATGTATGCAGCCTTAATCAAGGCCCTCGTAGCCCTCGCCTGCTCTTCTTATTCCAGGAAAGTAAGAAGGGGCCCTCATCTGATGCAAGTACAACGTCAGCAGCATGAATTCCACTACCATTGCTATCATATTGAAAACTATCAGTTGTCTTCTCCATTTCCCTATATTCCAGAGCACATACTCTCTGCTTGCCACTGTCCTCAATGCCATTGAGTATGTTCTCTTCACTGGCTTTCCCATAGGAAGCTTTTCTCCTGCCTATAATGGTCTCATGTCTAAAAGCCACATCTGTCTCCATTTTGAACCCAATGCAAAACTTGGTCCTCAGTGATTCAGGTCTTGGTCTGAGACCTTCACCAATGACTGAGTGACTGATCCCATAAAAAGCACAAAGTTAAGGTAGTGCTTCTGTTTGACATTCCAGGTCTTGGTAGCCTTCAGTGACATGGCTGCAAAATTAACCCACTGGAAATGGAGAAGCCTGGACTTGCCACAGAGGACTCTGTACCAGCAAGCGATGCTGAAGCTCCACTAGGAAACAACTCACTTCTCAGCCCTGGAGATCTGGCCTACTTGACTTTTGGCTGGGCAAGAAGGTCTCATGACTCCTTTACTTCCTCCCTGTAGCTTTCAGGTCCGGACTTCTGCCTGCTCTTCCTATGTCTGCAGCAGTGACTATTGGGACAGATACGTGAAGTTTAAACACAAACACCCACTTTACCACCCAGGACACTCTCAGTTCACACTGAGTTTATTATTCACACTAGAAGAGGGGACCTAGTTGGCCCATCCTGGAGAAGTCAGCTATCCCCACTGCCTCATCATGACCAAAGCCAAGACCAAAACGTATAGAAATGTATGCTAATTATAGAACTTTCCAAAGTAGTGACAGAGATTTTGGAACCTGAGACTCAACTCTCATCACAAAACAATAGAAACATAAGAAAACAAAACAAGAATCTGCAAAAACTAATCATGAAAAAAACACCTCATGGACACAGAACAGGACATCAAAGGTGAAGAATTCAGAAGCTCAACTAAAAAAATTGGAGAAATCAAAGAAGATACTAATATATAAATCCATAAGATATTCTGAGAACTCAAAAGATTAAAAAACAGGTTAAGGATTAAGGCACAAACAAAAAGTAGACTTAATTAAGATAGTAGATATAAATGACCAACTTAGTAAAAATCAATAAATAAAAAGACAATGATTGTGAAAATAAACCCAGGATATAAAAAGTTCTATAAAATATGTGGGCAAAAGAATGACCAATGTCAGAGTGTCAGAACTGAAAGACAAGATTGCGGTACTAGGCTATGTGCTCAGTGACACCCTAAAAACAATTGGATACTACAAAAACTGTGAGATGACTCAATAAAGACAAACAAGCCTCCCCATCACTGGGATTACAGGCATGCACCATGACACCCAGTTTCAGTGGCCAGCACAGCAAACAGTACTGGGGATCAAACCTGGGTCCTTGCACTTGCCAGTCAGGTGCTTAGACTGCTGAGCTATCTCCCTACCCCCCTTTTCTCTCTTTTAATTTCATTCAGACTACTAGCCTATTGGGTTCCACCCACACCCTGGGTGGATCTTCCCTCAGTAAATGTATCATCCACACTCAGAACTATATGAAGCCAATCAGTGGACTAATCCAGTATCACACACCCATGATTCAGCAAACAGACCCTATGAGAGACCTCATCCACAACGAAACGTATACACTAAAAGAAGAAGAAAAAACGAGGAAAGCGATACTCCCTCTGGAACCTGAAAGCAAGCAGAAGTAGCACTGTTATTTTTAAACACAGCAGCTGTCAGGCCATTAATGAGGAGAGACAAAGATGACCACTATACTCTTTTAAATGGAACAGGTCACAAGGAGATAATTTTCAGTATTTATGCACCAAATGCTGGTACAGTCAATCTCATAAAACAAGTAGTGCTGGAAATAAAAGAGGAAATACACACCAATGCCATCATATCGAGATATTTCAATACCCAACTTTCACAAGAAGACAGCTCAGTCCAAAAAAAAAAATTTAACCAAGAAATATCAGAATTGAACCACACTAATGAATAAATGGATTTAACAAATATCTACAGAGTTTCATCTAACAAGTGAATACACATTCTCCCAGAAAGACACAGAACTTTATCCAAAATAGACCACACTTTAAGTCATAAAACATGCTTGAGCTACTACAAAAGCATGAAAATGATCTCTTGTATTCTACTGGATCATAGTAAAATGAAACTGGAAATCAACAATAAACTATGCAAACATACAGAGATTAAATAATACAGTTGAATAATAAAGAGGTCAGAGAAACAATCAAGAAACAATTCTTAAATTTCTAGAATCCAATGACACTGGAAAAAAATACCAAAACCTATGGGATACAATGATGACAGCTCTAAGAAAATTATAGCTATGACTGCTACTAGAAACAGAGTAATCCCAAATAAATGATGATACGAACCAAAGGCCAAGAAAAAAAAAGAGGAATCAAGTACAAAACTTGTACAAGAAAAAGTTATAAAAATCACAGTGAAAATAAAAGAAACAATGCAGAAATCCAAAGTATAATTAGAAATTACTTGGAAAATGCATATTTCAATAAGTTGGGAAAGTGAACAGCTTCCTAGATACATATGAATTGACAAAACGGAACCAATAAGACATAAAGTCCCTGAACAGACCCTGAGTAGCAAGGAGTAAAATACAAATGGCAGTAAAAACCCTACCAACATAAAGCCCAGGACCCATAACTTCATTGCTAAATTCTACCAGAACTTCAGGGAAGACCTAATGGCAATAATCCTCAAACACATCTATGAAAATGAAAAGGAAGAAACAGCGAAAGATTTTTTCATGAAGTCATTATTACCCTAATACTCAAACTAGAAAAGTACTGAAAAATAAAAACAACAACAATGATTTCAATTCCCTTAATAAGCAGACACAGAAATCCTTAGCAAGATACTTGAAAAGGCAATGAAATAAGTCATATCATGACCAAGTCATTTTATTATATGTAATGCAAGAATAGCTCAATATAGACAGACCAATAAATGTTAATTATACCACATGCCAGAGGTAAGTATAAAACTCCTATGATAACCTCAAGAGAAACAGAAAAAGCCTTTGACAAAATTCAATATTCACTCATGATCAGAACCCTGATGGAAATAGGGTCATCTTACTTTAAACCACTGAAGTCATTTGTGACAAACACACGGCCACTAGCATACTAAATGGAGAGAAAAATACTTCCCCCTAAAAATAAACAGAGGGGGAGAATAAGAAGAAGACGGGGGGGGCCCACTCTTGGCATTCCATAGAAAGGTTTGAATAGAAGGGGAAGTCAAACTGGCCCTATTTTCCGATGACAGGATGCATTACACAGAAAATCCAAAGAAAGGGCTGGCCAGATAACTCAGTGGACTGACGTGACTGCTTAGTCAGGCGCAGGGACTGGGGTTGGACCCCTGGCATGCAATGCCAGCCATGCCCGCGGGGCGCCCTGAGACAGCAACTAAGACTTGGTGTGGTGGTGCGCACCTGTAATCCCAGTGTTTGGGAGGCTAAAAACAGGAAAATCACTATGAGTCCAATCTGTATAGTGAGACTCTGTAGACCCTGTGCCAAATACATTTAATTAATGAAATAATTAAAAAATAAGCAGAAAGCAGCATAGATCAGAAAACCAAAGAAAGCATAGGAAGGGCCAGCCAGATAGCTCAGCGGACTACAGTGCCTGCTTAGGCAGACTTGGACTGGGTTCGATCCCTGGTGTGCCATGCCAGCCCTGCCCCCGAGGCATGCTAAGACAGCAACTGAGACTGGGCATGGTGGCGCCCACCTGTAATCCCAGTAGTTGGGAGGCTGAAAACAGGATCACTACGAGTCCAATCTATGTAGTGAGACCCTGTAGACCCTGCACTAAATACATTTTGAAAAAGAAGAAAAAAGAACACAAGACAGTTGCCTGGGTCTTTACTGTACAATTCTTATACACATTATTATCTCATACAGACATCCTTACAGAGTGCCATGACCAGCATATGGGTGCTGACCTGTGCCAAGTCATGGTCACATAAATGTATCCCACTGTGCACTTGTGCTAACCAAGTCACATCCTCAGATGTCCTTGGGGGCCCCTGAGTTTTGAAGCAGTCTGAGTGGTTCCCCTCATCCCACCTCCTCAAAGACCAAAGGTATATATAAATGTAATATATATATATATATATATATATATATATATATATATATATATCAAGGCACACGTACCTGTAGTTAACAAATCAAGAACCATGTGGTTTCACAAAAACATTTTCTCATTTGAACACTTCCATCCATCAACAGCATCAAAGCCTGGCATGTAACATCCAAGGTCTGGGCCATATGTTGAGCAAGGCTTCAACATGGAGGGCTAAGTCAGGAGGCCTTGGCCCTGGCCAGATATTACCTCTAGTCAGATGCTATTCTTAGTCATATCCCATATGCAGCAGTCAGTTTCCTGGTCAGACGCTATTACTAGTGGCATCAGCAGTCAGTTTCTCTAGTCAAACACTATTCCTAGTGGTCAGCCATTGCAGTGCGTGGTCAAGGCATCTGCTAAGTCATTTCCCAGCAAAAGGAGGGACTTATGTCTTGAACCATGGCACCCTACATGGTTTGCTTTTTGGCCATGTTTCCATCCATCTCACCATAGGTCAGCACCCCACAAGGGACAGTGTCTTATCCACCCCTCTGCATAAGCTGGAAGCCTGGGCATTCGTCCCCTCAAGATGGCTCCACACATGTACATATTTAGGAGGTCATTTTGTGTATCACAGGCAATCACAGTACCCACAACTCTGCCCATTGGCTTGACCTGGCTATTGCAATTTCTAACCAGAGTACTTCTGTCTTGAGCTGCATAGCAACTGCTGTCAATTGTGGAGCTAAGAAACAGTTCAACCCCATCAGTACTTGCACCATTGGGTGAGACCCTTCTTTCCCTTTTGTACAGGGAATAGGAATCATCCTGTAGTACATCCTCCCACATGGGTCTCTGGGCCATGTACATCACAGTTCCAAAACCATTGCCAGTTCGGTCGCCAACAGCCTAGCAGAGAAAGAGGCCCACAGTTGGAGGTTCATCCTCCAATGCATGAAAGTGGGAAAGTGTGCCACCCCACCCCTTTGGCATGCTTTATCCACTTCCATACACAGCCTTCCATCTGTCCCGTGATTCCTCACAGGCATGTGGAGCAGTGGACAGTACTCCTGTTTCTCAGTCAGAGAATATCAGCTCTAAGCTCCGTTGCTTTGGCCAAGAATTGGCCAGTTCCTCCCAGACGCAGATGTTTTATGCTCAAAGCAATGTCATGCGATGGTGTTCAAAACATCTCTGGGGTCACATGGGTTTCAAGTCTCTCAAAATGAGCTCGGCTGCAGAGGGGAAAGCAGAATCCAGGCTGCACAGGACCAGATCAGCCTTTCCGCTGTTCCTGGTTTGTCTCGCATGCCCATTCTGTAGCATAGTCAGTCATGTTGTGAGCAGTAAACAGTTTCACTCTGCTTGCAGGAGTCAATGACATAAACAACATCATTTATGATAATGCTTGTTTCTGCAATATTTGTGGACCAAATTACCTTGGTCACTGGATCGAACACTTTGCGCTGTGCTTCTCGAGGAATCTGAGAATGTAGAGGTAGAATCTGATACCTATGACTTCCAAAATGGAGATTCGGTCCAAATGCTTCTGCGTAGTACCAATCAAATTCCAGCCAGGCAGCAAACCAACACAGCTCCAGGAACATCCAAGGTTTCAATGTACTTAAGCAGAGCTTCAGTGAGCCCAAAAGGCGTCTCCTTTTCATTCAGCTGAGCCACGCTCAGCTTTGTTTCTGGACCACACTCATCTCCACAGATCAAGTTGCAGCTTTCATCGTTATCCTCACCACTATCATCTACCTTGTCCTTCCTTTTCTTATCTGCTGGTGGAGGAACAAATTGGGTCCTCTGAATGCAATCTTCTTCCAAAAAATATTCTTGAACCAGAAAAGTCCTTCCTTAAACTTCAATGACGGGGCAGGGCCGGCCAGATAGCTCAGCAGACTATAGGGTCTGCTTAGGAAGAGCAGAGGGCTGGGGTTCAATCCCTGGCATGCCGTGCCAGGGCCCTGCCCCTGGGCATGGTGACACTGAGACTGAGATGGCAGTTGAGGCTGGGCATGGTGGCGTGCACCTGTAATCCCAGCTCTTAGGAGGCTGAACACTGGTGGATCACTACGGGCTGATCGCGTAGTGAGACCTTGTAGACCCTGTATCCTCTGTACTAAATACATTTAAAAAAAAAAACTTAGGGGCCGGGGATATGGCTCAGTGGAATAAGCACTTCCCTGGCAAGCGCAAGGGCCTGAGTTCAATCCCCGGTTCCACAAAAAAAAAAAAAAAAGCAAACTTCAGTGATGGGGCAATTGAAGAAATATTCACACAACATGCTGATGTCCACAGTAGCAGACATAACAGCAGTGCGAACTTCCAGATAAGCCAGAACCACATCACACAAGAAAACCAAAAAAAGTCAGTATCAATGTCTCCTTTGTGTATTTCATCAACAGTTACATGACTGGTTCCTCGAATTCCTGCTTCTAATTTTCTCAGTAGCACACCTGCAGTACAAAACATTATACTGGCTTGAGGATGAGGAAGAATAGACTCAAATCAAACATGATAGCCACAGCTTTTTCCAGGTTCTTTACCGCCTTCACATGCAACTCTCTCTGCCACAGAAACTGCACTGATCCTCGCAAACTGAGTTACACAATGTTGCACGCTGCCGTTTGACCATTCTGGATAAAGTCATCCAGGATAAACCGTGGAAGCTGTGTGCTTGTACCACACCCAGTAGCTCCTTGAATAATAATGACCAAATTTGGATTAATTGCTCCCAGGATTGCACTTTCAAATTTCTTCACAGGTTGTGACTCTCTCTTCTGTAAGACTGCTTGAAAACCTTGATCATGTCCTTACTGGTACATTAATTTATTCTTGATATCCATACTTATTTGTTCTGGAGTAGCATAAGTAAGGGGCCCTTCATCAATGTTACAACTAGTCCACGGATTCCAGCTGGATTGTGGAGGTGGCCAAGGAACCACACCTATTTGGTTTTGTCATTGAGATGGTTCAAAGTGAGCCAGATTTCCAGTGATGTCTATAACTGGCATGGAAGGATGAGTAGGCAGAGGGAAGATTTCCAGGGAACTATACCCCGAGAGAGGAAAACAGGAGATGAAGAAAAAAGACTCAAAGAAACATAGTGAGGTTAAGAGCGGAGAAGAGTATGTCTCCTCAACCCAAAGCAAAACTCAGTAGCTTTTGTTTATACACAAGTGATTACACATAAGCTTTCTTTATGAAAAGATTAACAGATGTGGCTTTTCATCTATAAGTGAGAAATAATTTAAATTTTGATTAATATAAGTACATAGTATAAAGTAGGAGTAGTCATGGAAACAATCAACCACCGTTCTTTCTGTTCTATTTCTGCCCGACCAAAACTCTCAGCTCTCTGGAGTACTTTCTCACTGCCTCAAGACCTTCACACTAAACTTCTTTGTTATTGTTGAATATTCTTGGCTTAGGTTTGTCCCTTATTTCAGGTTTACAAGGTAGGGGGCAAGGAGCCAATATCTGAAGAAAAAAAAATTCACACAATTATGTCATGCCAAAGCTCTGAGTAATTAATTGTGCACTTTCCTTCATGCAAATCATAAGCCTAAGAGCCCCCAGGGGGTTCATGGGACACATCCATGCGAGGCTCTGCTTTGCAGATCCTCTGAGCTCAACGTGTCTCTGTCAGAGGTCAAGCAATGAATGGCTCTCCACATCTTCCATCTGTCAGAGAAAAAAAAAACTTGATTCAACTATACTTAAATGCTGGGCATGGTGGTGGATGTCTGTAATCCTAGAACTCAGGAGGCTGAGGCAGGAGAATCACAGTGAGTTCAAGTTCAGGTTGGGCCACACAGTGATTCCAAGATGAGCCTGAACTACAGAATGACACCCTGCCTCAGAAAGAATGAAAAAAACAAAACAACATCACTTCTGTGCCTCCTCATAGGAGCCACGGTGACAGGCCATTTCAGTAACTTTTTACTCACTGCTGGGACAAACATCTGACACTCACAATTAAGGAAGGAAATGTGCATTTAGCTGAGTTGGTGGAGATGTCAGTTCATGCTCAGCTGGCTCCGAGGCAGAGTGGCACATGAGAGAGAACAGCCATTTCTGGCAGCAGAAAACAGCAAAGATCAAAAGGAGGGTAGCAGCTGTGGCACCCAATCAGTCCCTCTCCCATCTTCACATCATATTCAGGCTACCCTGGAGTGGAAGTGTAGCATCTCTGGCAGTGGCCATTCCCTTCTCTTGCTCAGGATGAGGATGTTCACAAAATAAGAACCCTGGCTCCCTGCTGAGTCACTTAAGGAAACTTTTAGACTTCTCAACTTGACACATCAATAATTACATAGACCAAGTAATCTTTTGTAACTAAGTATGCAGGTTCATTTGACCTCTCATTAAAAGATCCGAGGATACAAGGATATCATGGGTATTCTTTGAAATGGTATCAGAACTTCCTACAACAGATAACTAAATGTTATCACATGTTGAAATAACCCCATGTGAAGAGGAGAATAGACTCACACAACTTGAACTACTGAGGAAGAACAAGTCGACCTCTCCCTGCAAGCAGTGAAGAGCAGAGAGAGCCTGGAGTCGCTGACCATGAGCACAAAGGGGCTGAACGCCGGGAAGCATGAGGTCACAAACACAGAGCTGTTCACTAACCACTGGCCGCGATTTGAAACTAGAGTCGTCCAGATTGTCAGAGTAATATAGACTGAATACAAGGTAGCGAAGGAGCTCACCAGGACCAGGATGGTGCGTGTGGCTCTGGCCTCATGGGAAGGTCTCGGGGAGAGGCTGTGGCTGCGGATGTGCTGGACGCGCTGCCTGTGCCTGTGCAGGGCCAGGACCATGGAGCCACTGGCCATTATCATGAAGCCTACACTGATAAAGTCAAGGGAAAAATATAAGAGTGCATATAGCAAGCTATGTCTCTCTGACATTGCCCAGGAGCACTGTCCACAGCTGGTTCTCACACTCGCATTTCTGCAACTCAATGGACCCCTCACTATCATAGCAATATATGAATTTACTGAGAGATTCGGAATCCAGCATAGGAAACAGCAGAAGCCAATGAACCCTTGGGATTGAAGCTTGAGCTCCATCCACCTACAAATGCTGGGGTTGAGCTTAACGGCCTGGAAGCCATTGAGAAGGCAGACAGTGCAGAAGGACAGTCCAGTGCCCACTCTGTAAAAGTAAAAGACAAGTTTACACCCAGCACTGTCCAGGAAATACTTCCACCCAAAAGCCACGACTGTTTGAGATATCCCTTTGGAGAGCAGGACTAATGAGTTGGCTAAGACCAGTTGGTTGAGAATGATGTCTGTGTGTCTCAACTTATATCCAGTGAGCAGACAGAAGCTGTAAAAACAAAACAGAGAAGAGTTTCCCAAGATCCCAATCCCCGTCTGAGCAAGGAAGATAATCCCCAAATCTAAGATTCCTGCAGCCATTGCATTGAAATCTAAGTGTGCTGATTTCAGAGGGACCGTAGAAGAGGCAGAACAATAAACAACTTCACTCCAAGATGGATAGCAGTAGTCTGTGTGTATCCTAACTCATATTTTCTCCCTTTCATTGTACCTCAAAGCTTTATCTATATTTACACAAAGAAAATCACTGAAGAACTGCACTAAAACAGTAGGGTCTCCTCTTGGCTAACGGGGGAGAGCACAGGGGCACCACAAATATGTGCAGCAGCAGACTCAAGTGAAGATCTCTGTGTCCTGATCCAGTCAGTTGATGGAGACCACCTTGAGTGAAATACAAATTTATGAATTGGCTTTCTACGTTAAAGGCTGCATGTGTCCTAGCCTATGTCCCTTGTCTGGTGAGCCAGCGGTTGGCATAAGGAAACAAAACTCCTTATTCACTGACCTCAACAGAGGTCTCCATTACCCTTGATGTTGTCATGTCTCAAAAGGCAAGCTCTGATTTCACCTGAGGACTCTCTGACTCTGGTAAAAATTCCACAGAATTAAATGTTAACCCAATTGTAAAACAAGTTGCCCAGTAATCAACAGCTTACTCATGCAAGAACACCCTGTTTCTCACCAGATCGTGCCCATGTGCATGACCTCCAGTCCTCTGGTCAGTGACTCATCACTGTGTCTGTCTCTTCTATCCCTTATCATACCTCAGCCAGGGAGGTGACTGGGGGATTGATCAGTCTGAGTGTTCCGAGCGGTGTGGTTTCTCCAAACAAGATTGAAAACTCGTGAGTCACTTTGAGGTTACAGCAAAATTTAAATTTGTTTACAGCTGTTTTCTCTGCAAGAAAGACTAAGTGAATGGAGAAAATTTCACCCAGCTGAAATCTGCAAGCCAGCAATATAAAATGCACACCAGCTCACCATTTGGACACGTGCACCTACCACACTTCCTGACGTGATGCGAGCTGCATCCACCGCTTGGAGCTTTAGGACCTCGGGTCTGACTGTGGGCAGCCTCTTGCCACCCCTTCACGTTGGCCTATGAGCGCAGGCCTTGCAGCATCTGCTTCTAAAAGCGGTTTTCAGACTTCGTAAGGTGCCCTTGCCGTTACCACTCTTCCATTTTCACACTCCTAACTTGCGTATGTCTGGGTTGGCATCTTAATACTCTAGGTCGTACATTTTAGAATTTTCTCTGATGATATTTTAGGTCGCAGGGAGTCCTGGGATTCCCGTGTACAGTGCGACTGCTCTCCATAGTTCACAGGAATGTGGGTCCTGGAGGACGCCGGGGGTGACTCACAGAACTTCCTCCAGGATTCAGTCCTAGGTGTAGGATTGTGATATTCACTCACACATGCTTGGTTTCTCAGTTGTGCAAAGAAGATACGCTTAGGGACCAACATTAGAAAGCTTGAAAAGACAATAATGAAAGTGTACATTAAAAATTTATAATTTTGAGTGGATATAAGTCTAAGAACTTTCAATAATACTTAAACAATATTGAATCAATATGAAAATTTTAAATCTCAAATAGAAAAATGAAATGAAATTTAAAAGTCTGTCTTGGTTGTTGAGTCAATTTGATGGTCTATCCAGGACAAAAATAAAGTGTTTGTGTGGCTTCAAAACCCACACAACAGAGGAATTTCTGCCGACTTCCGGGAACCCCCAGA
>NW_004524955.1:495697-497725 GCF_000260255.1 Octodon degus
AACTGTAAGTGAAAGTACTTACATAAATGTACTGTGACATCTGAACCACAGTAGACGGTGTTGTTGTCCTTATTCTCTTTTGATTTCTTTGTTTTGGTTTGGGTATTCGTGAGGCACCTCGAGTAGAACCCAGAGCCCCACACATATGAGACAAGCACTCTACCATGAGCCACCTCCCCAGGCCCTTCATAGTGATATTACAATATTGTGTTACAAAATGGTAGCAGTGGCATAAATTGAGTAAAATGTGTGGGAAGTTTCTCTGTATTGTTTCTCATGAAAGTATGCAGATCATCAATTATATCTCTAAAATTTTCTTTCTTTTTTCTGTATTTTAGGGAAGGGTCTACAGAGCGTTCAGGGTCTCACGACTAGATTTGACGTGTAGTTATTCTCCTATTTACAGCCTCCCAAGTGCTGGGATTACAGGCACGCACCACCACACCTAGTCTCAATCATGGTCTCAGTGCGCCCCAGGGGCAGGGCCGGCACCCTGGGGATTGACCCCCGGGTCCCTGAGCCTGCTTGCAGGTGCTTTAATCAGCTGAGCTATTTGTGTTCTTCTAAAATTTTCAATTAAAAAAAAGCCAGGAAGGATGGGGATGTAGAACTCTTATGAAGTATGCGTGAGACTAGGACTTCAATCCGTAACACCTCAAAATAAAAAATAAGGGGCATATACAAGCAGAAGTAACACATACCTGAAAAACATTTTATTTTTACTATATTTCGTTTTGTTTTGAGACAGCATCTTGCTATGTAACCCAGGCTGGCCTGAAAGTCACAGGAACCCTCATGCCTCAGCTTCCCAAATGCTGGAATTACAGGCATACACTACCATGTTGCGAGCTATGAGAAAAATATCTTAAATTAGGATCACAATCAAGTTTTGATAAACACTTTGGTCAGATTTATTGAAACAATGATAAAATCGTCTCTTAAAATACGGCAACATTGCACTAAAATTCATAATTTAAATAAAAATAGACTTGAAATATAAGCCTATTATATATGGGGATGAAAAATGAGAAGACCTCAGCCTAATATGAAATTCATAGATATTTTTGCAATGTAGATGTGTTATTTAGCGTTTCTAATCTAAATGATAATAATTTGTCTAAATTTCTATCTTATCTCAAGTAACTAAAAAAGATCCCAATTATAGGGGCTGGGGAGATGGCTCAGTAGAATAAGTGCTTGCCTGGCAAGCACAAGGCCCTGAGTTTAATCCCTAGTTATGCCAAAAAATAAAAATATAAAAGATCCCAATTATATGAATAGATAAAAGTGAAAAGGAATGAAGACAATAGAAATTAATAAGACTTTTGTGCTGAAAATGGAAAGGAAGTAGAAAAGCCAGTGGCACAAAATAAACAGCATAAAAAATAAATTTATACAGTTTCTGGTAAATGTAATCAATTCCTTAAGAAAATATCAATTTAATGCATTATGAAAGTCAGACTAGAAACACCTATAATAATAGTAATTCTTTTCTGTTCTAAGCAGAAGCACCTGCTTTCATCTCAATTAGAATTAATCACATACTGGATCTAAAATATAAAAACTGACAAACCTCTTTGAAAACAGTGGAATGTACTTTTATAATTTAAGTTTGTGAGATTTTTCACTATCCATGGTCCAAACCAGTTACTTTTATATATTAAATAAGCATTATATTAAGCATACTAAAATTGAATGTAAAATACTTAATTACATATAACATATAATAGGAAGCTAACAACACTAGTCTGAGATATATTACTATTAGAATTAAAAGATGAAAAGAAATGGCAGATGTATGAACAGTCAGTACTTAGCACTTACATTTGCATGCTTAAAAATAAGTTTGCTTGAAACATGAGAAGCATAGAATTCTTTATCCTATTCTTAAAATATAATCTAATTTTTAAATGTTTTTTCATCATATTATGTAGGGACTTAAAGTTCAACATATCAATACTTGATGAAAAATACCTGTTCCTTATTATGCCTAAGATGTTTGAAATGCAGTGAGATAGTGAGGTTAAG
>NW_004524955.1:498481-511010 GCF_000260255.1 Octodon degus
ATGGTGTTTGTAAATAGGATCACAAGTCCGCATCTTGTACAGCAATTAACCACTAAGAAGAATATATGCAGTGTATTATTTGTTGAAAATGTACTTCCGATTTGATTTGAAACTGTCTCATTGCTATCTGCTTATCAATAAAACTTTGAAAAAAATAAGTTTGCTTGAAAAATGAACATAAAAATTCTAGTAAAATTGTAAAGAATATTACATCATTTTGAATTTAACATATATTAACATGACAAAATGTTACAGCTCATAGTTTTGTAACACAAAATTTAAATTTTCTTTCTGCCACAAACCACAGTGAAGTAACTGTTATTCAAACATTGAAGTACATTCAGGCATGAACCTAAAAGACATTTTAAAGCTTTTTCTGCAGAATTATATACATCTGCATCATTTAGAAAACGATTTAGTCTTACTAACACACAAATACTAACCCATTATCTATAACACCCTTTCTTAAGAGTTGGAAAGTTGTGGCGGTTTTTTCAGAGGTTGATTTTGGACTAAAGTTTTGCGATATCATTTCAGTTGGGTTCGTCATTATGTACTCTAGTCATTAGAGAATAAAAGTGAAGCATACGTGTCAGGTGTCGGGCGGGGTCCTGAGGGCGGGGTGGCAGGTCCCAGCCTCACCAGCAAGAATTCCTTGGCGTCGTTGCGTCCTCAGGACCTTGGACAGGGCCACAGCGGTGTGCCGGCGCCGGCGTCCAGCAGAGGGAGCCTACGAGCCCCGCTGAACTCTCTCCTGGAGGATCCTGCGGTCGCTTTCTGAAGCATGGAGGCAGCGGAAAGAGGGAGCTAGCATCGAAGTGAGCTTCGCCTTCCTTCCATGCACCTGCAGCTTCGCGCTTTTATATAACTTTTGTGACAGTCTTCAAGGCTGGAACGTATAAGAAATAGTGTCGCAAAAATAGTAAATAGATAGAGGAAGACACATTGGAAAGGATCAGGCAACATTTCAAGAGCTGTATCCTAAAGCCGTGAAACACAAAACCGGTATCCGTGGAGCTCGCCCTCTACGATGGACTTTAAGATGTTTGTGCAAAACAGGGCGCAGTGGCGTCCTGACACTGCCAGGGGCACTGGGCGCTGCTGCCCCAAGACTCACGGGGTCTCACAGAAAACAAGGACTCACAAACACCCCAATCTGGGGTGCTCTTAAGACACCCCCAGGAAGGATCCGAAGTGAGGGACTCTTGCTATAGGGCTAAAGGGTGCACTGTGATCAGTACAGTCTTTATTTGGGCTCTGAAAAAGAATCACAAAGCTGGACAAGCAGCTGTGATGGGGATCCTGTTATTACAGAGAGAGAGAGAGAGAGAGAGAGAGAGAGAGAGAGAGAGAGAGAGAGAGAGAGAAGGTCAGGGCCTGGGGAGATAGCTCAGCTGTCTAAGTGCTTGCCTAGAACTCGACAGACACACAGAGACAGATGACAGAGACAGACAGAGGCTACAGATGCTGAAATACAATGGATGGTCCGGAAGAGCAGCTGCTAGCTCATAGGATGGTGTGGGAATAAGCATACATAGAGACCTTTAAAATCTGTTGCATATCTGATCAGACAAGGTGGTTTGAGGTTTAAGAGCCCAGCTGTTCTTTTTCCACACCTCCACAATCTTTCTTGCCATGTGCATCTTTACACAATGATCTGCATAACTAACAGACGGAGGAGCCTTTCACTGGTCTGAGGTCTGGATGACAGAGTTCTGTTGGTGACAGAAACTTAGAGACATGTGCACAAACACGCCATGCCTCCGCAAGATCTATTATGAAATCAGCGAAACCCGGCGCTGTTGCACACCAGCACGTGATCCCACACAGGGGCCAGGGACGCCCAGCGTGGGACGCCACCATCCTCGTCTGATCAGTCAAAGAAAGCCTGCACCCTTCTGTGCTCAAAGGGAGCCTACGACACGCAGTGAGTTTGCTGAGAGACAAGTGAGAGGAGTTTGTGAAGGACGAAGACCGAGGACACAGGAGAGGTGCCGGCAGCAGGGAGGCAGGCTGGCAGGACTGACCAGGGCCTCTGCAACCCTTGGGAGCTGTCGTTTCTAAGTGGGCGAGTTCAGCCAGTGACCTCTCACCCGGATGTCTGCTTATAAGCGGTCTGACTGCCTGTCCTGCGTCCCTAATCACCTCTATGTACGCATCTATCTTCTGTTAAGCATCTATTTTTTTAAACTGCACAATTTTACTAAGTGAAAATGCAATATACAAACTGATTCCAATAAATATTTGAACACATCTTCCCAGCACAGAGTGAAAGCTGAGAATGTTTGAGGCTTAGACACAGCTAAGGTAAAAACAGGTCATCCTAGACGGTCTTTTTTTGTTTTGTTTTGCTTTTTGTCTTGTTTTGAGATAGGGTAGAGCCTTGCAAGTAGCCCACTAAGGCCTTGAACTCACCATACGGGCGTGCACCACCGTACCCAGCTCATGCCAGACCTCCGATTCTTCCGAAGCACGGAATAATCACATTGATGTTTTTAACCTGCTATGTATTATTTTTCATGTGTTGCTATTTAAAAATTCTGAGATAGCTAACATTTAAGTCTCTATTGCTTGGAAATATTTGAGTTGCTAATGCTGTGAGCATTTTTACTAATTTATACCATCTTCTTCTTGTTTTTTTTTTGTTTTGTTTTGTTTTGTTTTGTTTTTTTTTTGAACCAGGGATTGAACTCAGGCCCTTGTGCTTGCCAGGCAATCACTTATTCTACTGAGCCGTCTCCCTGGTCCCCTATACCATCTCTTGTTTGAGACATGGTGTCACTATGTAACTATCCCTGAACTCACTGTGCAGCTAAGGCTGGCCTTGAATTCACAGTGATCCTCCTGCCTCAGCCCCTTGAGTGCTGGGATTACAGGCCTGCACCACCATGCCTGCCCCATATTAAGAATCTAAAAGACATTTATTTTATATTGATTCATTGGTATTTTGAAAATAAGTATATTTTTCTTTCTGAGTAACCGTTTAGAAAAAAGTGACAAATATAGCTTCCAGTTGTCCATGACTTTCCAACTTGTAATTATTAAAAATGTCCTTATTGGAGAAGAATTAAATATCACTAGATCCAAAGTCCAGCATGCCTGATTTCTTTCTCCTGCTTTTGCACACCCAGTCCCAGGCACTACGCTTGTTTAGCATCTATTTAAATCATCAAGCCATCAACTATTTTCTACCACTCCATCATTTACTTGTGTCATCTATCTAACATCCACAAATCTATCATTTATTCATTTATCTGTTATGTTATCTATCATCTATCAATATATATATATATATATAATCATTCATCTGTCATCTATCAATTAGGTACTGTCTCTACTTGCCTACATATCAGTCATCTACCTACCTAGCTGTTATCAAACTATGGAGTTTTGCTTTCAATTTTAGATAACAGTTCTTTTAAAGAAGAATTAACCTCATCACTTGTCATTCAAGAGATGAAAATTAAAACAACATTGATATTCCATCGCACCCCAGAAAGAATGGCTATCATGAAGAAATCAACCAATAATAAATGCTGAAGAGACCACAGGGTAAAAGGAACCCTTGTCCACTGCTGCTGGGAGTGTAGGCTGGACCACTGAGGAAATAAGGGTGGAGATTCTTCAAAAAGCTAGGATCAGAGTTCCCACTGGACCCAGCTATTCCCCTTCTGAGTGTCTTCCTAGAAGAATCAAAATCATCCTACCACAGTGATGTACGAGCACCCAGGTCTATATCAGCACAGTTTGTAATAGCTAAAGCTTGGAAACAACCCAAACGCCCATCAAGCAAAGGATAGATGAAAACCTGTTGCCTTTCTATACCACGCAGCACTACTTGACAATAAAGAAGGCTCAATCTGAGACTTTTATAGGTAAATGGATGCAACTGGAGACCACACTCACAAGTGAAATAAATCAGACTGTGTAAATATATTGTCTCCTGGTATGATAAACTGAAAGAGTGTGTAAATTCTAAAATGTACAGCAGATATTGTGAAATGGGAAGAAATTATTCAAAAAAGGGGGGAGCTAGAGAGGGGGTTAAAGCAAGGAAAGGAAAATGATAAAAGAAGGCTAAGATGGAAACAAAGCTTTGCAAGTAGGGAGGAGAAGAAGGGTTGAAAGGAGAGGATGTGCTTGGGAAAAAGAGAAATCAAGATACACCATATACAAGTATGAATTCCTTCTGATTAATATGATCATAGTGAGTATCTACGCTGTATCAATAAATCTAGCAAAGAAAGAAAAGTTGATCTTCGAGATCCTGACATAGATAGTTCTGACCAAGTGCACTGACCTGAAAAGAGGAGCCGTTCACCACTCTTGGACTTTTCTCCCAGAACTGCAGAGACAGCGTACGTGAAGGGCATGGCAGGCACCTATGAGCCACAGATAAAGGCTCGGGACCTATGACCTCACCTCCTCAGGGAGCAATTATCATGTCACCCACATGTGTGCGGTGACAGTGTCTTCCTGGAGACTGGAGATTATCTCTGAGCAACTTTTGAGTCTGTGTAAAGCACATAAAATTATTAATAGCAATTTAAAAAGATATTCAAAAGGGTGAGTCACTTGTAGAAAAGTGGATGTGCATGAAGACCATAGTGTTAAGTGGAATAAATCAGATGTACAAACTCAAATATCACAAGGTCCTGAGTTTGATGCTAGACACCAAAAACAAAACAAATTTTAAAAAACAGATAATACAAAACTTTCTTTTCAATAAACTAAGATAAACCCATAGTTTAAATGAATACAATGACCATGTCTATTGAAATGTTTTTATTTTTTAATATTAATTTTATTGAGAAAGAAATAGCAATGAGACAGTTTAAAAACAGGTTAGTGGGACAGTTTCAATAATTAATACATCGCATATTGTCTTCATAGTAGTTATTCACAATACAAGATGCAGACATGATGCAATTTATAATATAGGAAAGCATTTGGACTTCTCTCTTCACACTCTCTAGATAGATAGATAGATAGATAGATAGATAGATAGATAGATAGATATGATATGATATAGACATAGCTCCTACTGCGTAGTGTTTTTATATAAGAGAAATCAGGTGGTGTTTGTCTCATGAATCTGAATTATTTCACTTAATAATGGTGTTCTAAAGTTTCATCTATTTACCTATGAATGCCTCAAGTTTGTCATTCTTCTATGGCAGTGTAGTAGCCCACTACGTACACATGCACACTTGCCCTACCCGGGCATCTACTGCGGGATGTACACACTCTTCCCAAGGTCTAGGTAGAAGCATAGGTATGCATGTATCACTGTGACATGGTGGTTTTTAACTCCTCGGGGAAGATACCGAGAAGGGTAATAGTTTGGTTCTATTTTTAGTTTTTTGAGGAATCTTCTTGCTGATTTCCATAATGATTTTACTAGTTTATATTCCCACCAAAAATGTAGTAGAGTTCCTTTTTTGCCACACTTTTGCTAGCATTTGTTGTTCTAAGGTTGTTTTATGACAGCCATTCTCTCTTGAGTAAGATTGTGTCTCAGTGTAGTTTTGTTTTTTTTGTTTTTTTGTTTGTTTTTTTTTTTTTCTCCGAATGCCTTCAGGGCAGGTTTGGCTGGCTTGAGTCGTGCAGATCGAACCACAGCAACCTGAGCCTGACTGCTTTGGTGAAGCAGCCACTTAAAGAACTGAGCTAAGGGGCAGGACCCCTCACTGTAGTTTTAATGTGCATTTCGCAGATGCCTGGTGATGCTAAGCATTTTATCATACAATGGTCATTTGCAAATGTTCTTCTGAGGAGTTTGTTCATTTTGGATGCCTATTATTTGATTGGGTGCTTTATTTTGTGGGACTTAATATTTTATGTTTTCTTCATATATTCCTGATGTTAGTCCTCTGTCCATGGACTAACTGGAAAATTATTTTTCCCATTCTGCACATTGTCTCTTCACTCTTGTTTGTTTCCTTTGCTCTGTAGATTTTTAATTTGCAGTCATCCCATTTGTTGATCCCCAGTATTATTTCTTGTGCCATTTGGGCTTCTGATCAGAAAGCCTTTGCCTAAATCCATATTTTCATTACTCAGCTTCTGCTTTGTGAATTTTCCAAAATCCCCATAGATTTCCACCTCATTTAGTATCCCACTATTAGTTTAATTATTGTAGAGTTAAGTGGGGGGGGTGAGGAAGACAGAGAGACAGAGACAGAAATATAGAGAGAGAAATTGAGAATGGTCAGGACGGGCTATATTTACCTCCATGATGTATGATCAGGTGTAATATATTTAAGGAAATGAAAACATTACTTTTTGAAAGTTGAAGGCCAACTCTAGTATCTTGAGACAACAGAAACAGAGATTCCAAAATACTTCATTCACGTTTCTGAATGCCAAATTCCATGCATTCATGTTAGAGTTGCTCTTATGTGGAAGACTGTAATGATTTATTTTTTTGTTTTGAATATGTGTCACCTGTGACGGAGCAAGGTTTGATGCAACATTTTGGAATTTCCTGGGGAGTGTCTGTCTGCTTCAGCATCCCAACACCATTAACGGGCTCCAGAGACACACGTTTCTCTACAGAACTGTTAGAGGAGCCATGGAAGTTTCCTGAATCATCTGGTGGACTATTTCCTGGGGATTTTCTTATTCTGAGTAGTCCATGGACTTGTTCTGCAAAGACGACCCATATTATTACTATTTCTTAAGGAATTTCTATTCTGTCTCGACAGCACATGAGCCTCCCAAGAATTCTGCTGTACTGGGAGCATTGTGCTTATACCTCATTCTTTGTAAACTTTTCTCTCTTATGTTTTCCTACACTGTTCTACTTCTGATTAGTATAATTCCACCATTTCAACATGAGAGTGAGGGCCCGCCAAATAGCTCAGTGGATTTAAGCACCTGCAGGTAGATGCTGGGACCGAGAGTTCAATCCCTGGGCCTGCTGTGCTGGTCCCGCCCCCAGGGCGCGCTGAGATGGCAATTGAGACTGGGCATGGTGGCACACCTGTAATAGATCACTGTGAGTCCAATCGAGTAGTGAGACCCTGAACACCCTGTAGACCCTTCCCTAAAATATGGGAGGGGGGGGGAATAGTCAACATGAGAGTGACTATTTTAGCTATTGTCCATTTTATAATTATTGTCCATTTCTGTGAGCACTTTAATAGGATCAAACATATTCTCATTGATTGTGTCCTTTTTCTTTTTTCACTTCTGTAGTCATTCCCCTAACTGCTCTGCACCCATCCCCCACTGTACCCACTCATTTAGCACCACTACCCAGAGCCTCAGTTTGAGTGTCGGTCTTCTCCAAATCTACACTGGTATTTAGCTTTTTCTGGGATGTTGTTGGGGCCTGTGAGCACACTCATTTCATTAGCTGCCAGGCCCCATGCGTGGGCGAACGTGCCTCCACAGGTGGGACACTGGCAAATGCTGATGAGCTGACTCTGCTCCTTGCCTAGCTCACTCCACCCTCTGACCCTCTCGTGAGAACCTTATGATGCTTTCTGCTTCGTGTATGGCACCTTAAATTTGGACTTCCTGGGCTCTGCAAAGGCAAGGAAACCTACATTTCTAATAATTTTTCCACTTTATGTGTTCTAGAGAAAACGGACTACACCCCTGCTGGTCAATTTGTGTGTCGTCTCCACTTCACCTGTGTTACCAGATACTTTAGTATCCATTTTACCTTTATTTCTCATTATGTTTCAGTGAAATTGAATCTTTAAAACTACATCTTAGGGCCGGGGAGATGGCTCAGCAGAATAAGTGCTTGCCTGGCAAGCACAAGGGCCTGACTTCAATTCTGGGTTCGGGGGGAGGGGGGAACCTACATCTTGCTTTCTTGCAATACTCTACAGTAACTTGCACAAGAAATAAGTTACAAGTTAAATTATCTCTTCTTCAGCAATTATGCCAACTCTGTATTAGGTTGTCTCCCCATATTTGGGAAGTTTTTTGCTATTACTTCCGCTCATATTCTTTTTAGGTTGTATATGTTGGCACCTTCTTTCTAATTAGTGCCTATTGGTCTTATGTTGTTTATCTTTGCATCATCTTGCAGCTGCTGAATTATTATCTTCTGGATTTTTGGTTTTTTTTAAGAGACTTGTCCTTTCCTGTTCACTAGCTGCAATGCCATCTTCAAGGTCTGAAAGTCTATCTTCACTTTCATTCAAACGGTTCTGCCAACTCTTAGTGGAGTTTTTGATTTCCTGGATAGCTCTTTGGATCTGCATTATGCACTCTATTTCTTTCCTATATAACCTCATCAAAAATGCTGAAGGTTTCCATCATTTTTCCATTCTCTATTTTTTTTTAGCAGTATCTTCCTTAGAAATGCTTAGTTATTTCTTTTTTATCTGGGAGATTATTTCTGATCTGATTTCCTGTACACCCTTCTCCAGTCATTTCTTTACTTCAGGTGCTGTTACTTCAGAGATTTCAGGTATGTGACTTCCAATGTTTTCTATGCTGATGTCTCCTGGGTTTTTTCTTGTTGGGCTTGGTGCCTGAGACTGCACGTTGCTCCTTCTTTGTGTCATTTTCAATTTCAGGGAGAACTCTTTTCTTGACTTCTGTGATACCTTTCGTGAAAGTTTGATAGCAGGTAGCTGTATCACGGCAGACAGAACCTCTCTGTAAAGGGTCTATTCTCTAGGCATCCGTCCCGTGTCAGAGATTCTTGATTTGTATGTGTCCCAAGATTTCGCCTTCTCTATTAACTGAGAATGAGATGTGGTTTTCCATTTGGCACTGTCCTGCATCCTTTAGTATAGGGCTTTGGTGAGGTTATTACCCAAGCACCTCCTGATATTATTAACTAATGGAGAACATGTGGTTAAGGCAGACATGATATCCTATTTGCAGAAGCACAATTAGCAATATTAATAGCAGCTAGTGAAAGTTAGAAATTGACACATTTTTGTAACTAATGGGTTTGTACTTTAGACTATAGGAGCAAACATTATAGCTATATACAAAGAAGATCTCGGGCCTGGGAGGTAGCTCAGCAGCTGAAGCACCCACCTGGCAAGCACAAGGTTCTGAGTTCAATCCCTGGTATAGCAAAAAAAAAAAAAAAAAAAAAGCAGATCTTCAGTTGGGAATTTGTATTTAAATTAGTTCCCCTGAGTTCTGTCTGGGAACCTCCCCTTCATGTGCCTGGAGTCTTCCAGGCAGACTAGCTCACCCCAGTTACCTCTTGCCACCTCTGTGCTGCCAGGGTCCTCCTGTAGGTCTGGGCCTCCTTCTGGGCCCTGCTGGGCCTTGCAGCACACTTCAGCTCACCGGATCTGGTTCTACCAACTTGAGCTCTACCAACCAGGTTGGGCCTGGGTCTGGCTGCTGTGCTCAGCTCCTTCCAATTGCAACCTGTGGAAGGGGACCGGGGGGACGGGCTGCTGGGCTCGGCGGCCCCACCAGCTGCACCCCACTGAAGTGGACTAGCTGTGCCCAGCTGGCTGCTGGGCTCGGTGGCTCTTTCCATCCGGAGCCCACTGAAGTGCACCAGAGGCTGGCTGCTGGGCTTGGCCACCAGCTTTCTTGTAAATTATTTTTAAATGTGTAAATTCATTTTCAAAGTGATACAGAAAAACATTAGCCTTGTGTGTATCTATATATTTTAACTGACATAATTTTCATGGTATTAATATAGTATAATCTCTTCAGCTATTTGTGACACGTGGGCACTCTGTGTTCCAGGTGCTGCTCTCCACGGCATGGAACTAAACTGGCTGCTCCCAAGTGTTCTTACATAGGATGCTATTATCTTAACAATATATTCTTACGGGGATTGCTAGGTAATAGTACTTATTTAAAAAATAATTAACAAATAGGCTACACACGAACTCTCCACGTAAATTCCTTCATATACACGTAATGGAGTTCTCTAGAGAATGTCAAAGAACAAATGAACTCCACAGAGAGCATGGGTGAATGTTTAAAATATTGCTTGAAAGAAGGGAAACTCAAAAGCTTCGGAGCACCTCCCTCTTTCATGCCCCTTACTATTAGTGTTCTTCAGATTTACAAAATCTCTCAGGACGTTAGCTGTTGGAGAAAGCTCAATAGCCAGACAAAATTTTGCCTAAGTCCAGACAAAGCCATGCAACTGGCTTCCACTTTCTTTTCATTGGACTTTATGTCTTTTGAATATCTCCCTCTAATATTCTATGAACTCCAAAGACTCACAAAAAAAACCTTTTCTTCGCATTAATAGTAACTGCTTCTTTGCATTCGCTCATGTAATTTGTACCTGTTTTTCCGGAAAGCTAATTGAGACAAACTGTTTAAAGTCCTTCAACACCCCCTTCATGCAGCCGCTGTCATTGATCTGTGTTTGACTGGAAAATCACTGGTCTGCTGGGAAAGAGCAGCAGGGAATAATAAGCCTTTAGTCAGGCCTGGTGTCTCCTTCTAACCACTGGGCTGATGACGCCTCATGCAGCAGCACTCGCCCGCTGGTGTCACAGGGCACAGTGGCGACTCACTTTTCTTCACATACCAACAAATGTCTAATGAGAGATTTGAGAATATGGTAGGATGAGGAGAGTGGATTCTTTCTGGGTTTAGAAGTAATTGTCTGAAAAAGTTTTCACAAGAAACACAGACTATTTCCTGCTCCGTGCAGAATGGATTGCTCCACACATTTGCAAGCAGGACTCCTTCTAAGAACTGCTAGAAATTCTTTTCTCATGACTGGAAAAGGCTGGATTATTGGCCTCTTCTTCTTTCATTTCTTATCTTGTTGTACTGCCCCCTTTGACTAATAATAAGTCACTAGCATTATAAACCATATTAGCAGAAATGGACATCTACACGCCTACTTTTTTAATAATCTTTTAATGTGTTAAGTGACCTACTACCTTCATTAAAACTAGGGACTTTCACATTCCATACGAAAAGTGTTTAGGAAACTGGATAGGAAGTGGGCCTGTTTAAGGCAGTGCAGCACGCAGAGGATCTGGGTTTTTTGTTGTTGTTTGTTTGTTTTTGTTTTTGTTTTGGTGCCGAATGACCTCAGGTCAGATTTGGCTGGCTTGAGTGGTGGGGATCAAACCACAGCAACCTGAGCCTGACTGCTTTGTTGAAGCAGCCACTTAAGGAACTGAGCTAAGGGGCAGCACCCCCCCCCCCCCTTTTTTTTTCCTGGAACCGGGGATTGAACTCAGGCCCTTGCGCTTGCCAGGGAAGCGCTTATTCTCCTGAGCCATCTCTCTGGCCCCCCAGGATCTGTTTAATATCACTTCTTAAGGCTGTGTCTCACTTACTTTTCTCCCATTGCTAGGACAAAACACGTGACAACCAAAATTAAGCAAGGAAAGGTTTCCTCAGCTGCTGACAGTCAGTGGACACTTCAGTGGCTCCAAGACACAGTGGCACGTGGCAGAGGGCAGCCATTCACGGCAGCAGAAAACAGCAGAGGGCAATGGGCAGCAGCAGCTGCGGCAGCCAGCAGGCTCTCTCCCCTTCTTACGCTTGTGTGCACGTTATCTGCACAGGGCAGGGGTAGCATAATCCCAGTGCTGGGTCAGGAATTAATCACACCCTCTAGAAGCCAGACCATGAATGCATGAGGCTTTGGGGGGACAACTAGACACAAACCACAACAGACTGAATTCTAATTTTTTTCCCTATCTTACACATTTCCTCTTTCTTTTCATTAAAATATTTTGTCAGAATCACAAGCACAAAATTGAATGTATACATACGTGTACACTATTTTTACCAATTAAGTGATATAACACTTTCCAACAGTAGGAGCTTTCACACTTCGTGCCAAATTTTTTTGCAAAACTGAGCGAGAAAGTGTGCAAGGTTAGGAAAATTGCACACACATAATGCGTGTCAGCATCTCCGCTTTCAGGCTGTGTGTAGACTGTGTGGTATGCAAAACACATTTTAATGAAGAGTTCCTCCAGTTAGTTGATTGAGAAACTGTTTAGAAATGGTAAGTACCCTCTTACTTGGTTGAAGAATATCAGGGCAGGAGACGTTCTTTTGATCCTTAGCATCTCTCAATTAGTAAGAATCCTAAAAATAAATATACTCCAAAGTCCATACAAAGAAAGGCGGCTGTAGATAACTGTCCTGCACACGCTGGTGCTTTGGGACGTGAGCTCAGGATTCCGTAAAAACGACGAGGGTGAGTCCTAGTCACATTGAGACCCCAGCTGCGTTAGCGTGCCCTGCCCGCCCAGCAGCGCGGTCTCCCGGCCATCCTGAGGGCAGCACCCTGGGCCAAGAGCCGGGCTCCGGGCCAGACGTGGCGGAAGCGAGTGCGGAGCCCCGCGTGGGCCAGGCCTCCCGGAGCCCGGCGCCGAGGTCTCCTCCCCTCTGTGGGGCTGCTCTGCTTCCGCGTACTGCTCTGCTCTGCAGCTCAGGACTCAGAGATGGACTCTGGGCTTAGAAAACGCAATCCGTAACGGACTGGCGGTGTGGATGCCCTCCTTTGAAATCCATAGCCTTCTAAACCTGTTAGAAAAATTACTGCTGGGCCGGCCTGACGGGCAGAGGACTAACGCGCCTGTTGAGGCGGACGCCG
>NW_004524955.1:513056-514321 GCF_000260255.1 Octodon degus
CTTTGAAAGTATTTTCTTCAATTTTTCTTAATTTTTTCTATGAATACAGTGGTCCTTCATGTATGGTGGAGGTTGTGTTCCAGACACCCCTGCGATAAGTGAAAATCAGCGAAGTAGCTATATTATACTTATTTTAGCATTTATATATTTGTAAGGCTTCATAAATAGTCTCATAGGGCTGGTGAGATGGCTCAGTGGTCTAAAGCACCTACTTAGAACAAGCTTAGCAAAGCATCGGGGACCGCGATTCAATCCCCCAGCACCACATGCCAGCCAGCCTCGCCCCCTGGTGGGCTGAGCTGGCCGCACACACACACACACACACACACACACACAAATAAATAAAATTTAAAAAAAAAATAGTCTCATAAAGCTTTCCCATGCTTTTAGAAACATTTCTAATGTTCTTAACAATTTTCTAAACTCATAAACCTTTGTAATTCTGACAATATAGGTATACTGTATGGTACTACAAAATCCTGCAATATAGCGAAAAATCTCTGATAAATAATGTAGATTACTATTTTTTGAAAATCCACAAAACAGTGAGTCCATGAAAGCCAAACCATGAAATAGTGAGGGACTACTGTATCAGAAATACTCTGGTCTAGGCATTTTTAAAATATTGATTGGCAACTAAATAAAATTTCACTTACTGTAGAAAATAATTACAAAAACTGACATTTCAAATAATGACCAAATTTTAAAAATCCATCTCAACTTTTCGAGGGCCTGCCCATCACCTCAGTTGTTAAAGTGTCTGCTTCAGCAAAGCAATCCGACTCAGGATAATACCGCTCAATCCCCAGATCCTCATGCCTTACCAGACCTGCCCTGAAGGCATCCTGAGCCAGCCCCCCCAAAAAAAGAAACTCAAATAATGAGATTTTGCATCATGTAATATGATTTTTTTTCACTTAGTCTTTTATATCTTTAGCTGTCATTATTATTTATCACAAATACCAAACTTTTTTGTTTTGTTTTGATTTGGGCAGAACCGGGGATTGAACTCAGGCCCTTCAGCTTGCCAGGCAAGCACTTATTCTACTGAGCCATCTCCCCGGCCCCTTACACTAAACTTTTTAAATCAAAACTGAGGCTCAGGGAGATGGCTCAGTAGAATATGCATCTGCCTAGCAAGAGCAAGGGCCTGAGTTCAATCCCTGGCTCAAAAAAAAAAACTTGGGCTGTTTCTGCCAATAAATAAATAAACAAATAAATCAAAATTAAGATTAAAGTATGTTGAAGTTGCACTAAAATATTTT
>NW_004524955.1:515401-573587 GCF_000260255.1 Octodon degus
GCTGCAGCTTAGGCAGGGCGCAGTGGCCGAGGTTCGATCCCTAGCAGGCCATGCCGGTCTTGCCCTGGTTGCGGTGAGACTGTGATTAAGGCTGAATGTGCTGGTGCGTACCTGTAATCCCAGCACTTGGGAGGCTGAAAACAGGAGAATCACTACAAGTCCAATCTACGTAGTGAGACTACACCCTGTAGGCCCTGTCCTAAATACATTTTTTAAAAAACTTTTCAAACTGGCGCATAAATGTGTCAGCCATTAAGTTTCTGTAAAACTGAATAATAAGTACAATGAGATCAATATAAAATATTTATTAATATGAGCACTAAATGCTTGGGAACTCAGGATAAATCCTGAGGGGATTTCACGGACCTTATCAGACCCAACAGCTACACCTCTTGTTGCACAGGTCCTGCTTTACCTTGGTCTTAACCATCCAGCAGAAAAGCATAGAAATGAAATATATCAAGTAAAGCCATACTGTTATGTTGAGCTGTAGGGGACTCAGGTCAACAGTTTCTGACACTGCCAGTCAAGCGGAAGACCCAATACCATTATGGGCTACTGGACTCTTTTAGAATATTTTGCTGAGTTTACACACCTATCATATTCAAATAATGGAACTAAAAAAGAAAAGGGGATACAGATGAATGTCCATTTTGTATCTGTGTATTCAAAATGGTAAGGATATATAGTTACATTCTTTAAATGAATACAGGGATTTGTTGTAATAGTGTTTGTAAATGGGATATCATGTCTGCATCTTGTACAGCAAATAACCACTAGGAAGAATGTATGCAATGTGTTAATTCTTGGAACGGTCCTACCAATTTGATTTGAAACTATCTCATTGCTGTTTCTCAATAAAATTATGGGGGGAAAAAGAGCTCTAAATTGCTGCCTACAAAGTTAGATCTATGGAAAATCAATCATCTCAGCATGTGTTTAGGCAGAAAAAACTGGTTCTTTGAACTAACTGTACGACTGTAACTCACATGCTGCGTGATATTCTGGTGTTTTCCACCTGTGCAATGATCTCCAAATGTGTCTCCTTAGTGTGCACACTCGGCATATTCGAAGACAAACGCATCGGAAACTGTTACAATATCTCTGTGTAAGTCATGTATACAGCAACTTACTCCTTCCTAAGACCTGTATAATTCTTAAATCTTTTCTTTAGAAGCTGTACATAGCAGAAAGAAACAAATAATTATTGGATACAGAGAATATTCTCTAAAGCTGGGAGATTTGAAGTTCACTTTTAAAGTTTTTTATTGTTCAAAGAGAACAAAGAAATAGTAAAAAAAAAAAAAAAAAGTGCTTGGGGAATGCCGAGGGCGTCTCAGGAACCGCCTCAGCGCTGCAGAGAACCCCGACGCCCACAACGTAAAGCGCTTCATTTGGGCTAAGACTTTCGATCTGCGGTCAGCTGATTCCAAGCCAGAAACGGGATGGTGGAGGGGCACGAGAGAAAGAGGGCGGAAGAAGGGATGCTGCGCCCGGGACAGCCGGGGGCGCGAAGGGCAGGAGTCAGGGATGGAGAGGTGCCCTCTGGGCCACGCCGGTCACTCACTCTTTCCAACAGGCCAAGCTGTTAACGCCAATTTGGCTCGGAACTCGCCGCTGGATGAAAACGCTGGTGCAGCTGTTGCCCCAGGAGCCAGTCATCTTCTGGACACATGAGGGCTTGGGGAGCATTTTATGTCTAAACCATAATATTCTGCCCCTGGCCCCCAAAAGACTCATGCCCATCTCCTTATGAAGAATGTGTTTAATCCATCTTGAAGAATCACCAATGTCTTAACATTTGCAGCATTACTGAAAAAACCAAGGCCACAGTCTCCTCTGGCGCTCAAGGAAAACTCAGCTGAAAGTCCCTGTAGAACATCTTTTTAAAAGTTAAATATCTGGAACATACAATGGGACACAGTAAACATGCCAATTCCAAAAGGGGATATGAGAAATAGAGAAGAAGTAGACCAAATCCAGAGCAAAACCCAGCAGGGCAAACATTCAATCCTGAAGTTCCACATCCAGCATGCAGCGAGAATGATGGGTGAGTTGTGAGACGCAGACGGGTCTTGGTCCCCAGCCCTGCAGCACTGCTGGCTGTAGCCCTTGGGCAGCTGCAGCCCCCAGGCTGTCTCCTGGGCTGTACCCACTGCCTGTGCCCTTTCTGACTAGATGTTCCAGGTTCCTGGAATCTCCAGCTTCCTGGGGTCGCTATTGCACATTGACTTCACTTTTCAAACACACACGAGACTTCGGTGGTCACATGCATCTAAATCATAACAGTGGAAAACATTTATTAAAAAAAAATAAAAGAAGTGAATATTTTATTTCTGATGTAATATAAATGCATACTTTCAATTTTCTCTTCTGAACTTGTGAGAACTAATAACTTGTTTCTTTCTGTAGAAGGAAACAGTGATTCCTGAGAACTTGGTCATGGGAATTTTCTTCTCCCAGACAGCTGTGGACATTCTCGGCAATTCCTCACTTCTATTTCATTATTTCTTCTCTGTATTCACCAGGGAAAACTTGATGCCCGAAGACCTGATTACAAAGCTCTTGACTTTTGCTAACTCCTTGGCTATTATCTTAAGAGGTATTCCTCAGACAATCAAGAATTTGGATGGAAATATTTTGTGGATCACATTCGATGTAAACTCGTGGTCTGTTTTCATTGAGCCTCTCAGGGACTTTCCTTATACTCCACCTGCCTCCCAAGTTGCTTCCAAGAAATCAGTCAGCCCTGGCAGCACCAGGGGGATGAAGCTGAAGCTTAGAGCCACCACGTCTGTTGGTCCCTCCTGTTCCCTCAGCTGGCTCGCACACCTGACGCTAACTGTCATCATTATCTTGAGACTAGCTGGCACTCATAACAACAAAAATGTTAGACACTGAACTCAGGACGCTGCTCGAGCGCCTTTCTGGCACCCTTGCAACTCTGATAAACCTGTTCTTGCTCTGCTTCAGCGATGGTTTGTTTCTGGGTCTCCCAGCCTGAGCTAAGGGCTCAATGTGAGCATTCTCCAGAAGCACAAGAAGCAAGTTCAGCGCATACACAGTGCCAGGAGGCCCTCGAGTCTCTCCAGAGTCAAGAGCCACTCAAGCATCCTCATCCCCGTGTGGACCTTCATCCCCTTTTACTCCCTCTCATCTATCTTAGTGCTCTATCAAGCATTCTTCGATAATCCAAATCTGTGGTTAATGAACATCTTTGCATTTGGTGGACCGTGTTTCCCCACTCATTGCCCACTAATTCTCATCCGTAGTAACAGCTGTTTCCAGATTTTATTATCCTTGCTGAGGAAAAGACAGTATGCTCCGAGCTCGTCCTAAGTTCTGGTGATTTCTGTCTTCTACCAACTCCTGATGCTGCTTCACTCATTATTTAAGGTATGCCTCACTGTGCACCAGATAACTCAATGGCAACACAAACTGGACAAACACAGTCACGCAGCCACCACAGAGTCTGTGACCTACTTCATCATCTTAAGGCATCCCCTTGTCCTCATTCTAGGCATCAAAGGTAGGCGGCATTCTATCATGAAGACGGTTTTGCATTCATAGCCGCCAGGCAGCAGTACCGACACTGCTCTCCCAGCCTTGCGCCTGGTCCTCGGGCTTTACTTCCTGCCCTATGTCATCTGCACTGGGACCAGGTTCAAATAAAGCACTGCGACAGACTCAAGGTGTTTATTAGAGAAGTGCTGAGAGGAAAAATGTGCGTGTCTCTAAGAATGGAAGGAAGCTGAAAGTAGCCAGTCTCTGTAACTGACCCTAGCATCACGCGGCATTAGCACTTGGCCGCTCATGACAGCACTCTTCTTTCAGAATTCCCGGCATAATACGGACAACACTTGTCACCAGACTTTAACTATGAATGTACGTAAATTAGTACACACTTTGAAGTGATATAATAATCATATCAAGTTTAAGTGACCATGAAAAATTAGATTTATTGGACTTGAGTGTGAAGGAAAGTCTCTAAAAAATTGTAATTTTTTTATAAAACAATAAAACAAAAATTGACAATGTAAATGGCCACTGCTCCTTAACGCACAGCGTATCATCCTCCAGGTAGTTATTCAGAGTACAAGACAACACCAGAAAAGACTCTTATAAAGAAAAAACAGGCATCAGCACAAAACTTTCCGATTATACATTTTTAATGATTGAAACAATATCCAGCGGGCGATGTGCAAAGTGCTGACTCGAAGCCCGAAAGGAGGGACACGGCTGCATTTCAAGAGTCCATGCTGCTAGCCGTGTGAACATTGAGAAACCTGAAGGGAAAGACTGAGAAGGAAGATGAATACATAGAGAGATACTGACCAGGGCAGAGATGATAAATCCTGAAGTAACAACTTGCCTGAAAGAATAAGCAAGCGTGAGAAATCGACGAACTTTAAGTCACTGGGAGGCAAATGCTGGCCCAACGTGTACTCCAGCAGCAGCACCGCTGATACGCTCAAGTGGTTACACACCAGCAAGATGTCATTCTTCTCTAAAAATTGAAATTGTGAAGTATCTAGTTTTTTAAAAAAACTCATCTAGATAAGAATGTGTTATGAATGTATATAAGCAGCATCCATAAATGTCCGTCTGCATGAACCAAATAGGTAAAGACCTGAAATTGTGTGAATCTTCCTAAAATTTCAGGTTTCTTCTTTGCTTGAACATATGCTAAATCACTGAGAAATTTTGTTTATCTGATAACCTAAAACTCAAGCTTATTATTCAAAATCATAAACAGCTGGCCTGTGTTCTAGTCCTGGCTTAGAAAAGAAATGACGTAACACACAATACACAACTTATAAAATTATTTTAAATATTCAAGCAAAGAGTCAAATGCAGAACAGGGCAGGGGATCTGTCCAACCCTGGAGAGCCAGAGTCCAGCTAAGGGTCTGCCTCCCGTGGATGGCAGCGTCCTGAGTGAGCCCAGCTGAAGACCTAAGCACGGCCCTCCATGAGTCCAGCTGGAGGGCCAGAGCCCATGACAATATCTCACGCAGGCCTGCTTCACGGATCGGTGCTGGGAAGACCCAAAGGTCAGTAGTGGAAGCTAGAAAGTCCATGGAAGCGGGATGAAGGATCCGCACCAGCAGCTGAGGGATCTGCACTGGAGTCAGGAAGGTAAGGATCAGAGCTGCCCCCCAAGAACTGCAGCCACTTTCAGCAACAGCAAGATCCCGAGCTCCTCTGACGATGAGAACAGCTGAGTTGACACCGTCTTCCTCTGTTCCTGCGGTTTGCCACAGCCCTCAGGTGGGCCACCCACCCCAGCACCGCGCTGGCTCAGTTCAGCTGTGTGTAACAAGCTGACATTAGTTAGCCCATCACAGCCTGAAAACCTACTTAAAAGCAACACTTCTTCAGAATTCTAGAAGCTAACCCTGCATGAAACACTAGAAAATTAAAAGACCAAAAGTTTTAAAAGACCAAAGTTTAACTTTCAAATATCCTTCACATCTTGCATATTGGATCTTTCCAAACAACTCGGAGTATCTTGACTTGGTTGAAAACTTGTGTAACTTCTGGGAAACAGCATCTCTGGGGTGCCTGTGCAATGGAGAGGAGGCGGCAAGGCACTTCCCCAAGCGAGGCATCATGGCTCACGCCTGTCGTTCCCGCACTGGGGAGGCTGAGGTAGACAGGTCTGAGTTCAAGGCCAGCCTGGGCTACCTAGTGAGTTCAAAACCAGCCTGAACTGTCAGTGAGACCCTATCTTTTTTATTTTTTGACACTGGGAATTGAACTCAAGACCTCATGCTTGCCAGACAAGAATTGAGCCACTACACTATATCCCTGGCTGACACCATGTCTTTTAGGAAAAAAAAAAAAAGTGAATCTCAATAAAATATTTTCCAGCCTGGGATATTTGTAACTCTTTTACAATGTCAGAGATGTGAATGTAACCAAAAATGAGAGCTCATTTTCCAGGATGTGTCTTCTCCACATAGAAGGTTTGGGAGCTACTCAGGTAGTTTATCCATTTCTGCTGGAAACTTACAGGTGCTCTTACAACAAAGCTCACGATTAGAACAACTGAATAGAAGAGGTCCGTAGTTTATATACAAGTAGGTGAGCAAGGGACGGGATAAAGATGGATACCCCAGGGAGGGAGATTTTAGGTTTTCCCTTAAGGACATAATACTATCTTAATTACTTATCATTGATGAAACAAAATACCTAATGCCCACAAATTAGGGGAGGAAAAGTTCATTTTAGCTCAAAGCTTTTAGAGGTCTCAGCTCATAGTTGGCTGGCTTCAAGAAGGGTGGCAGGACAGAGGGGCATCACAGCAGAACACAAGCAACAGCCGCAATAAGCAACAACCAACGACCCTCTTCGGGCCGGTAGTGCTCACACCAGGGGGAGATTTCCCATAATGCAATGAGAACTATGTGGAAAAAGTCAGTGGATCGATTTAAGAGCCACACCCCCTTAATCTCAGCTTCTCACACTGTAGATCCAAACAAGCCTGAAAAAGCCCAACCTATGACCACATGAGATTTCAAGGGGACATCAAAATGCTCCCCACAGCGAGCAGTGACAGCCAGCAGTGTGGCTGCATGGGCTCTGTGTCACCTTCCCTTTAATCCTTGCTTTGCAGACAGAGCCATGGCAGCCCGAGTTCTTGTAACTGGCTCTGGAGGAAGGGGATGTACACTGGCCTGGAACCTCGCAGTCTAGTCATGTCAAACAAGTGTTGTTGCCCCAGCAAATGCAGCACTGCCTGCTCCGAAAAGATTTCAGATACTGCCATCTCAATCGGTGGTCACGCAGCCCTTGCTCGGTTCTGCGAAGATGAGAAAATTGAACTTGTAGTTGTTGGACCAGAGGCACCCTGGCTGCTAGAACTGCTGGGGGCCTGACCTCTGCAGGAGTGCGACGCTTCGGCCCACCACAGAAGCAGCTCAGCTGAGTCCAGCAAGAGGTTTGCCAAAGAGCTTACGGACCGACGTGGAATCCCAACTGCACAGTGGAGAGCTTCAGCAAACCTGAGAAGCCTGCAGCTTCCCTGTGAGCGCAGCCTTCCCAGCTCTGCTTGTGAAGGCCGGTGGCCCTGCAGCCGGGAAAGGGGTGATGGGTGCAAAGAGGAGGCCGCAAAGCTGGACAGGAGATCATGCAGGAAACACCTTTTGGAGCAGCTGGAGAAACAGCTGTAACTGAAGAACTGCTTGACGGAGAAGATGTGTCTTGTCCGTTTCACCGATGGGAGGACTGTGGTCCCCATGCCCCCAGCACAGGACCACAAACGATTACCGGAAGCAGACCTCGGGCCCAAAACGGGGATGAAAGCCTACTGTCCAGCACCCCAGGTTCCCAAGGATTTGTTACTAAAACTTAAAAACACCATCAGAGGATGGTAGATGGCATGCAGCAAGAGGGCACTGCACACACGGGAATCCTACAGTCTGTCCAATGCCAACGAAGGACGGCCCGAAGTCCTGGAGTCTAACTGCTGTTTTAGTGATCCAGAGTGCCAAGTCATTCTCCCACTTCTTAAAACTGATCTTTTTTTTTAATTGAGAAATAAATATGAATGAGACAATTTCACAGCTGATTAATAGGACAGTTTTGATAATTAATACATTGCACATTGTTATCTTCTTAGAAAAGTGATCTCTGTGAAGTGATTCAGTCTACCTTAGATGGCCTGCTGGGTGCATCGCTGCCCTTTAGCTAGAAAACCACATTGCAGTGACAGTCATTGTGGCAGGCAAAGGTTACCCTGGAGCCTGTGCCAGCGGTGTGCAGGCCCGCGCTTCAGGACTACTGGAGGTGCTCCGTGCAGGCACTGCCCTACAGCCGGGAAGGAGAGACCCGCGGCAGCAGGCCTCACAGTAACAGCTGTCGGGGAACATCTCAAGTCAGCTCTCGAGGAAGCCACAAAGGACTCGCTGCTATACGGTGCGAGGGAGCGATTACAGGCAGCACTTAGGGCAACTTTTCCGAGCTACTCGAGGTGGCTGCAGAAAAGTTCATGGGTACTACGCTGTCATTCTGCTCTGTATTCTTTTCTCCTTGTGGGGCTGACCCACTCTTGATTTGTAGTTCATTTGAATCAAAACTGTAGCAATATGCAAATTAAATGGAAAAACTTCAGGGTAGCTCGTATCCTTGAGAAGTTTTTAATTCCTTGTGTCTTCACAGAATATTGTTGAGTTGGGTCATATTTTTAATTTTATCCAAGAACTCACAATGAGAGTATTGGTCATATAACTTTCTAATTTAATTACCCTGAAAACACTAACAGTCACCATGCTGCCTGCAGTTTTACCTGTTACTGACACGTTTTGTGACCTCTCCTGGACTCATCTGTTTACATGCATAACTATGCCTTTTAAACTCAATAAACTACTCATTGCACTGAGAAAAAAAAAAAAATACAAGCCATAACACCTATAGCCAGACAGTTTTAAGTGAACCTGCAGCATTGTTTAATGAAAAAGAAAACAAAACCTAGTTAATACATTATCTTTTCTCTACATTAGGTATGAGAAAGGTTCAAAGTCCATTTGAAACGTTACAATTGCCTCCATGAAAGATGCTTTTGCTAACAATGTATCCTTCGGCATAGCCATCAATTGCTGGAATGGGAATAATCCAAGATGCAAATTGAAATGTAAGATTAAAGTGTACACTATGTCAAATAAATACTCATACATCTCAAACAAATTTACAACAGTTTTACTGCACTCCTGTTTAAAGATGTTGAAAGGGTAGGGAAAAACAACCACCTGTCATATGCAAAATCTTTTTAATTTTTTTTTTAGAAGTGCTTGGAATTCAACTCAAAACCTTACACATTCTAGGCAAGCATTTTACCGCCAAGGTACATACCCCTTCAATATTGCTTTGTGATTTTATTTTTATTAATACATGTTTGAAGTACATAATGATGAAATGTATTGTGGAGATTTGTTTTGGAAGCATTTGGAATTCAATGCAAAACCTCACAAATTCTAGGCCAGCATTTCACCACTAAAGTAGATACCCCTTCAATACTTCTTTGTAATTTTATTAATAAATGTTTGAAGTACATAATGATGAAATGCATCATGGAGATGGTACATGTACATAACACATCTTAATTCTTCTTACATCCCCTTTCTCTCTCCTAGATTCTCCTCCCTCCAGCTCTTGGTCCTCTTCTCATCTGGAAAACAAACTATCTCTGTCTTCTATGAGATAATTTTTATGTGGGGACTCACTGGTCTCTTGGTGTACCCCAAGGAGAAACGGTGGGAGGAATAGGGAAAAGGTAGACAAGAAGACAAGAGCTGGGTCAGGCGGAGGCTGTTTGCCTGATGGCTCAGGACCTCAAGAGCAGGAGGAGCATTTATTTATACCTTGGCAAAGTCAGTAGCATGTGGCAGGTTGCCTAGCAACTAATACTCTGACATTGTCCAGGCAGAATGCTTTCCACACAGCTGAGGCCGCTGGACTGTTTTAGGCACTCTGGCCCTGTGCTACCCTCAAGTATCGAATTTCTAACTTCAGTGGCTCCCAACAATTTTACTCTTCATACTTGGGTTTCACATATAAGACAACCTACGCAATAGTTAAGCATGTGTCTGATTTAGTTCACTTATTACTGTCTCAAGGTGCTGCTGTTCCCCAACTGATGTTTGGACTGAGAATGAAATACGAGTGTGACACCTGAAGACAGAGCCGCTGACCACGTCTTTGTTTCAGGAGTACTTCTCTGGAGCGATCTGGGGACAGTTCAGCACTCCCAGAAGGCGCCATCTGGAACTGCTGTGGGACTCCGACAAGGCTGCTTCCTCCTCAGTACTTGTCGCAGCACATTTGTCCAATCCACACAATGTACAGCACCAAGAATAAAGACTAGGATGAGCTACAGCCTTTGGGTAATTATGAATAAACGCGGTGGCAAGTTTCTACTTTTCTCTAAATTTTAATATGTAAAAAAATACCTTCAAAACAATTTTTATTTAAAATTCAAGTAAAAAGAGAAGCCTGACGTGTGACTGCGTTCTGCTGAATACATCCATCACTCCTGCACCCTATCTGCGTTACTGGAGAGTCACGAGGCCACCCCCGACTTCTCGCACACAACGTCTTGCACAGTCGTCGCTACTTGCCAAATAGACTCAGAAACCGACCTGTGCCAGCCAGGAACGTTAGGACAGCCTCGCACCCCCTCCAGCGTCTGCTCCCCACATGCTGAGACAGGAGCTCCTTTAGACACTGAGCCCCATCACTCCCTCCTCTGCTCCAAGACCCCTGCGGCTCCCACCACCCTTAGCAGCAGCCGCCGCTGCTCAGTCTGCCACTTGGAGCTGTTTCCTGCCCCTCCGCCCTTTCTGCCTGAAGACATGGAGAACTGCAGTTTCTTACCCACATTCATTTCACCCCAATTTCTAACCATTTGGACATGTTCTTCCTATGCCTAGAAACCCATTCAAACCTCCTCCTATTGGCTGAAGAAACAGGAACATTTCCTTAATTCTAACCCTGATTTAGGATCCTGGGCCTAGGTGACCACAGAACCACGGACACAGACTCCCAGGACACTACTCTCACCTGTGTCTGTGTACCAGGAATGAGTGTAAGGGTTTCTGCTTACAAACCCTTCTGCTGCCATCGGAATCTGCAGCCAGAGAAAGGCTATGAGATGAAGACAAGCACGGTGGGATTTACAAAAGCGGAGTTATTTCCTTGATGCCCTGCTCTGGAGCAGCGGTCTCAGGCTGACATAGCCTCAGCTCCTCAGTGCTAGCTCCTGGCAACTCGGCGGCTCTGGACAAAGTCCTAACCTCCCGAGGGTCACCATCTTCACCTATAAAATGGAAGCACTTGTGTTGGCTGCTTCCTCTTCCTCTTAGTGTTGTTGAGATCAAACTCATCCCTCTCCCAACTGCAGGTCGTGTTGAGGTTTAGCTGTTAGTGAACTGATAACTGGGGTCAACTTGAAACACCCGGCTGAACTAAACCAGCGAGGTGCTGGGTGTGGGAGGCCCACCGGAGGCTAGCTGCCAGCAGGGTAAGAGGCAGAACTGGACAAAAGAAGGTGCTGGGCGCTGTTGGTTTTCCTGGAGAAGCTGGTTGCGCTGGCTTTTCTGATGAACTTGGCTGTTCTCATCGTCGAAGGAGCTCAGGACCTTACTATCTATCACTAAGAATAGGTACGGCTCACGTGGGGGAGCTCTGCTCATCACTTGGAGTACACTTCCTGGCTCTAGTTCAGATCGCTCGAGCACTGGCCTAGACTGCTCAGCTTCCACCACTGACCTTGGGGCCTTCCCAGTGTAGATTCACGAAACAGGCCTGCGTGAGACATTGTTGTGGGCTCTAGGGCTCCACTGGACTCATGGGGGGCATTGTGATGGGCTCTAGGGCTCCAGCCGGGCTCATGCAGGACACTGCCATAGGAGCCAGGCCCTCGGGTGCATGCTTTGGTCTCTAGCATGTGCGCAGACTTCCCATACCTTTCTGTATGACTCTGTGCATGAGTACTATAATCTTATAATTAAGTGGCCTGTACACTATTGTTTCCCCCCTGTAAACTCCCGACAACACCGACCACAAGAGGAACATTTAAGGAAATGTTTTTGAAAATTTGGGAAGTTCTTCTTTGGCAGGGCTGATAACCAGACAGACCAAGTGACTGCAGGACTTGAACTCTCAGGCTTCCAGAGAGAAGGGTGCTCAAAATTAGTTCATATGAAATCTCTAAAAGCGAGATTCAGAAAGCTTCAGGTTGTCAGTCCCAGAAGTACTGGGAATTTCACAGGCGGGAGGTACTGGGAGGTTTTATTGAAATGTGATGTTTTATCAAATTCTGAGGTGTGAAAGTATGTATACAGGATGGATGAGGTAACTGTACTAAGAATTTCCATCAGTTTTATGAAAATGTTAGAATGTGTAGAAATTAGTTATGTGTAGAATTCTCACCTCGACTAACTCTGTATGCAGATAACTGCGAACTAAGCCACAATGGGGACAGCAATGTGCAATACAAAAACTAAGCTTGAAATACCTGCCATCTTGGTCTTCTTAATGTGTACCATTTCTTTTTCTTTTCTTTTTTTCCTGTATTTTTTTAAATTTTTTTCCCATAATTTTATTGATAAACAAATAGCAATGAGATAGTTTCAAATCAAATTGGTAGAACAGTTTTAATAATTAGCACATTGCATACATTCTTCCTAGTGGTTAATTGCTGTACAAGATGCGGACTTGATATCCTATTTACAAACACCATTAGAACAAACTCCTCTATTCATTAAGAGAACGTAACTATATATCCATCCTAACCACTTTGAATACCAAATGGACATTCATCTGTATCCCCTTTTTTTGTTAAGTTCTGTTATTTCATTATAGGTGTGTAAACTCACCAAATATTCTAAAAGAGTCCAGTAGCCCATAATAGTATTGGGTCTTCCACTTGACAGGCAATGTCAGAAGTTGTTGACCTGAGTCCCCTACAGCTCAACTAACAGCATGGCTTTACTTCTTATACTTGATTTTTATACTTTTCTGCTAGATGGTTAAGACCAAGGTAAAGCAGGACCTGTGCAACAAGAGTTGTAGCTTTTGGGTCTGAGAAGGTCAGTGAAATCCCCTCAGGATTTATCCTGAGATTTTTTTCCTGTATTTAGGGCAGGGTCTACAGGGTGTTCAGGGTCTCACTACTAGATCAGACTCATAGTGATTCTCCTGTTTACAGCCTCCCAAGTGCTGGGATTGCAGGCACGCACCACCACGCCCAGTCTTAATCATGGCCTCAGCACACCTCGGGGGCAAGGCCAGCACGGCAACCCTGGGACTGAACCCTGGCCGCCGTGCTCTGCCTAAGCAGGTGCTTTAGTCCGCTGAGCTGTCAGGCCAGCCCCCTTGTGTACCATTTCTAATGGTATATTAATTATTACTATACTCTCTTTAAAGTAAATGTTATACAAAAAGAATGAGACAACAAAAATTTAAGATTTCTTGAAAGCATGTGGTGATACTCAATCACATGTCCCATCTTGCATAACTACATCTGCTAATCTAAGCAACATATCTGATGATAAAAATAAACATGTCATTGCTAATGAGCTATTCTCATTTTGAAAATCTGTAATATATGTATTTTTGTATGATACCCTGTTTCTATATTTTTGTTTTTCTTGCTTTTGTTTTTATTCTTCAAAATAAAAGAAAATTAGAATAAATGTATAGGTTTCTGTGATTCTCTTTCTGCTATCAGTCAGGTATGTGGTACTGACCCAAAGGCAGTTTTCTGATTCTGCAATACCAAGTGAATGTCCTACAATCCAATTCTATTCTGAACCAACCAGCTGACATAAGCATCTGTACCCCTAGGTCCAAAAGCTCAGTCACATAAAACTGCTTATACTTCAGACACCAGTTGTAATCCTTCTTGCAGCCCACTCGTGACCCCACCCAAATGGCTAAAGTCTGAAGGACTTCATGACCCCCTTCTTCAGGAATGACTCTTCATAATACCACTCTAAAATTCAGGAAAAACTACTCACATTTACTGGGTTTTTTTATTAAAGATGCAACTCAAAAACCAACATAAGGGATGCTTATAGCATCCCTCTGCCTGTGAAATCCTCCTAGTACTTCCAAGGACTGATGTTATGGTTTGTGTCTAGGCGTCCCCCCAAAGCCTCACAGTCTTGGGGCAGCCTGCCGTATGCTGCTCTGCCCTGGAGCCAGCTGAATATGGACCGAAACCTCCAGTAACTGTGAGCTAAATAACCCTTTCCTTCCTTCATTTTGAGTGTCAAGAATTTGTCCCAGCACCGGGAGTAACTAAGACAACTGACAAGCTGAAAGCTTTCTGAATCTTGTTCTTAGAGATTTTACATAAGCTAATTTCGAGCACCCTTCTCTCTGGAAGCCTGAGAGTTCAAATCCCAGTCACTTAGTCTGTCCGGTGATGACCTAGGACCCCACTACTGTCTCACACGAAGTAGCTCATAAACTCAGGCACTGCCAAAAGGACTTGTGATGACTAACAAAACACTACTGAGGAAATGGCAGGCCTCCAGCGCGCTTTACCAACGCGTGGCCAAAGGCAAGTATGAGCCGTACTAGAGCCCAGGCATGTCGTCATCCTAGTCCCTTTTGCTGCTTGCCTAAGCTGAATCTGTGTACTCTGAAGAGGAGCAGAGGCGGTGCGCCCTGGCTGGCCCTCCTCCCCTCCACACAAGCGAGCAGTGTGCTGCATCTGCAGAACGGTGAATTGGCTCCTTTCCTCCACTCCGCCCTCTGCAGGGCCCCTTCTCCTCATTCTCCCTTCTAGTACAGGCTGGAAGCCCCCGGCTGCCTGGCAAGGCCCACCCCTTCCCCAACCTCCAGGCTCACCTCTTGCTTCATCCCAAGGCCCATCTCAAGGTACAATCAAAGGTTAATCTAGAGGAACTCCCTCTAGACTTCCAAATGTGGACCTCAGGCTTGGCCTGAATGCCTGTTACCATTTGCACATCACAGAATGGTGCCCTCCCCAAAATTTCCAACTTAAAGGAGTTATTTCTTTTATTTCTGAGGACCTGTCAGCCTCCAACTAGCTGCTCCCGAGCAGGTTTGTTCTCCAGTGCCAGCTACACAGTTCCCTTACCTAACCTACCCCACCCTAAACCCACGGTAACTTTTGAGCTCGCCTGTAGTTCAAATGTCTTGGTATGTGACATATAACCTTCCTGTAGGCCAGTCAGTAATGATGACGTCTGTAACCAATCAGTACTGCCAATGCATCCTTCCGGCCACTAGCAAACGCCATACACACCCTAGACCACCAGAAGTCGGGTCTAGCACTTTGGGTCCGATTCCCGGTCACGTCCGTCAATGTTCATACATCTGCCCCCAAATCCTGAGTGATACTTCGGTGTTGGCTCGCAGCTGCAAGGCTTTGAGCTGCCCCTCTGACAACTACACGGTGGGACACTTCTGAGCCTTCATACCCAAAAGCCACCTCTTGATTTCTCCCTGAAACCTGCTTCTCCACCAGATTTCTTTTTCAACTCTTCCAGATGTTCGGGTAAAAGAAAAACTTGAGACTGTCCTTCACTTTCCAATTAGCTCACAAGCACAAAGGGCGCAGCAGGAGCCCTGCGGCTTTCAGACCTGCCCGTGTGTCCAGTGGGGATTACTTCTACCCTCTGCTGACACTCTGGTCCACAACGCACCAGACTCCGGGGCATCTGCTGTGGACTCACCTTCCTCCTCCTGAGTGACCACAAATTTGCCCTATTTTGTTGTCCCTATAATTCAACCCCTAAAAAGCTGCAGAGAACATGGAAACGTACTGCACAAGATGACAGAGACACAGGAAATAAGACCACTGGGGCTTCTCAAGGAAACTGTCAGAGCAAAGTGATCCAACACTGTGCTGCACAGAAGAGACAAGTAGCTTGGAATCAAGAAAACCAAGCACTGGTTTAAAATCACAGATCAATGTATTAATCGTTGTAAACGTTCTATTAACCTGTTCTGAAACTGCTTCATCGCTATTTTATCTTTTCTCATTAAAATGAATAAAAATTATTTTAGAAAATATAAATAAATAAAAATCACAGATGGGGGTTTATCCGTGAAAAGCAAAGCCGAGCAGCGCTACATGGGGTACAGTTCAATGTGGCACCTGAATTTCTGCCGAGTTCGAGCACCTCACCATTCAGCTCTGCAGCTCTCAAGAAGCCCTCCCCTGCTAGGTATCCAGGTGCCTGCACGGAGGAAGGGCAGCTGGACCATCACTCCCGACGGACCGCAGGTCACACGGAAGGAGGGATTTTTTTTTTGCCTACTCAGGATGCCCTAAGGGCAGGTCTGGTAAGGCATGAGGGTCTGCGGATCGACCCACAGAATTCTGAGCCTCACTGCTTTGCTTCAGCAGGCACGAAAACTGAGTTAATGGGCAGGCCCCCCTATGGAAGTAAAGGGCTGAGCCCTTCATGGTGCAGAGTTCTACCCAAAGTAAACTGACAGAAATGGTAAGGCTCGGCAGTGAAGTCTGAATGAGTTGTGAAGGCTTGTTCCTCCACTTTGTTCCCCCTTCCTATGTCTTTCTGAATGCACCAGAGAACACTTACCATGTTACCCAAGGAAACTGGTGACAGGCCTTCAGTGACTCCCTGAGCCAAATCCCAAAGCGAGCCCAATTCCAACAAAATGCTTTCCAGGGCAACTGAGGACCACTGTCACAGGGTTTCTCAGTGACAACTAAGCAAAAATCCTCCACTAGGGAATCTAGAACGGAGGAAGTCAGGTCTTGCTGCTGCTGCCCCAGAGCCCCGAGAAAATGGTTCAGTGTTCTCCTCAGCATGAGTTCTCTTAAAGTGAACCACTGGTACCAATCCTCCCTTGTTTCCTGACCTGAATCCTTCCGTGATGCCTAAGACTAAGCAGAAACAGATGGATTCCTCACATTCACTGGGATCCTCTCCAGTATGACTGCTCATAAGTCAGTGGAGGGAACCAAACAGGAAGATAAAAGTGGTGCTCCCCACCCTTCCCTATACTCCAAGGCCTTTCCTTCTGTGTGGGCCCACTAGCATAGGCCAGAGGAGCAGCACGTGACAAATGTCCCTCACTCAACACACTGACGGGGTTTCCAAGAGTGAACCCGCTAGTGCTACAGGAGGTGTGACTGGCGCTTGAAGGCCTTGCCGCACTCACTGCACTTGTAGGGCATCTCCCCCATATGGATGACTATGTGGTGGACAAGATACACGCTACGGTGGAAGGCCTTCCCGCACTGTGCACTCATAGGGCTTCTCTCCGGTGTGGACCTGCCAGAGCTGCGCCAGCCCTGCACTGCACCAGAAGGCTGTCCAACAGTCCCTGCATTGTAAGGCTTCTCCCCGGTATGGACCAGAGATGAATTAGGTGTGCTGTACTGGTGAAGGCTTTCTCACATTCTTTGCATGCAAAGGATTTTTCTCCAGTGTGTGTTCTACTACGGCGAATAAACGTAGTGGTGGGTGGAGGCCTTCCCGCACTGTGGGCACTCACAGGGCTTCTCTCCAGTGTGGACTGGGTGGTGCTGTGTCAGGTACACCCAGCGTTTAAAGGCCTTCCCACACTCGATACATGTGCGTGGTTTCTCCCCAGTGAAGTAGTGACGAATGAGGGTCGAGTTCTGACTGAATGCTTTCCCACACGCACTACACTCATAGGGCTTCAGACCCACATGACCCTGCTGATGCCAAACAGGTACCACTTCCTGCTAAAACTCTTCCCACATGATTGCATGAGTTCATTCCTGCAAGTACTGAGGTATCTTCCCCAGTTCGCGGAGAGTCACATCCACAGAGAACTTCCAGGGGGCTTGCTCCTGTGACATCCTGGGATACAAACCTCCATCCATTTGCAAGCCACTGTCTTCAAGACACATGTTCCCAGGACAGGTCTCCTTAGGACAGCCTGACTGTCCTTTCCAAAAGCCCTTCCTGATCCCCAAGGTGCCCATCCGAAGTGCTCTGAAGATCCCGGAGTCAGCCTTCTGTGGAGCAAGGTTCCAGCAGACTTGACTGGGAGACAGGCGCCCGGCATTCTGATCTGAAGTTGTGCTCTGTCACCTGAAAGGGAACCCAACACACACAGGGGAAACTGTTGGTGGTGCACTGCAGAAAACCCAGGACAAACATTTCAGTGGAGAATGAAGGTGGGAGCAGAACCTCTGCAGCGTCTGGCTGCATGGCCGGGTCTCCACAGCTCCATAACCCAGCTCCCAATTATCCTCCATGAGTCCTTGCAGCCACAAAACCAGTAAAGGGAAAATAGGAAGCCATGCTGCATGAGGGGACGGAGAATCAGGAGTGGACGCTCCATCTTTTCAGTCCACAGAGGGGAAGGGAGGACAGAATTTTGATGACATTGTCAGGAGAGCATTTGCTCTAAGAAGTGATGTCTACTGGTGCCATAAAAGTGTAAGAAAGTGGCATGTAGCAAGACTGAGAAAAGAGAGAGAGACTCAGAGACAGAGGACAGGCACAACATGAACGGCTTCCCAGAAGAGTGTCCCGTAAGATGGAGCCAGGACACAACTGCCGAACCAGGGTGTCCCAGAAGAAAATGCTGCACTCAAGCAAGGGAATAAATGTGGGGAGACTTCCCTTAGAGAGGGGCGGAGACCCAGAAGCAAATGCACAGCTGCCTGAGAAGCTCACACTGAAGGGGGTGGCAGAACAGAGCAAAGGAGGAGAGGCACAAGGATGGAGGCCGGCACTAGCAGGCAACAGTGGCGGCAAGGCGGGGCAGAGCAAGGGGAAGGCGCTGCAGAGGACACTGACTTCGTTCAGCCCCACTTGGCCACGCCAGCTGCTAGTGTGGGACTCCTTTCTCGGCAAAGTCTAAGATCCTCGTCTCAGAGCTGTGGGTGCTCCGCTTCTCACGGGGAAGTGGCTGCGAGACGCACAGTGCAGCTCCTGACGTCACATCTACGCTTGCTCGCAGCCACTCCTGCTCCTCCTCACCTTTGCACTGGGCAATTTCAGGTTTGTGGCCTGAGGAATCCAACTGCTGTGCTTGAAAGAATAACACGGGCACTCTCCACGTTCAGGAGGACCGCATGCAATGGTGCCCACGGGGGTGCGCAATGAGCAGGAAATGGGGTCACCACGCAGGACAGGCACGTGGCAGCTTGACTGAGAGCTGAGCACAGCCCAGCCACCCCACGATGGCGCCGCTCCTCTCTGGGTACACACAAAAACACAAAGCTAACGAGTGGATGTCCACTAACATGACGGAAAACAGCATTTACAGCAGGATTCCCCTTAATTGCCACACAAAGTAAATAACACAAACGACCACCAAAGGAGAGCAGTGAATTAATTCCGACCCTTGCACAGCATGCTACGGACACAAGATGAGCCCTGCTGATAGACACGATGGTAAACGAATGCACGGGTGAGAAAACGCCTTAGGGCTCCAATTCTCTTCATTCACAACCAGTCAAAGCCACGTCATCTTGAGTGTCGCTACTGTGTACCAGGGTAGGCGCTCCTGACAGGCCCAACACAGCCTGCTGAGGAGGCAGACATATTCTCCAGCGTGACACAGACAAAGAACACTTCATTTTAATGTAATCTGAACCTTCAGACCCCTGCACGTCGCCATATCCCTCAGATTTCTTATAAATTTAAGAAAAAAAAAGAATTTAAGGCAAAAAATACCCAAGTATATACATAGCTTTCAAAAATGAGAAGTCCTTCCAGGTCCTTGCCTGTGTATGTACGCGACCTATTTCTCAGGGTACATCACAAAGCATTTTGCGTTTCCACAAACATAAACATACACACATTCTTATGATGAGTACAGAGGACAAAGGTACAACAGAGCAGAAGAAACGCGTTCCCTGAGAACACAGCAGGTCTGATGTGGCTGCCCAAGAGTCTGCTCAAGATTAGAAGAAAGACCTCTCCCACAGGTAACAAAACGGAGGCCACAGGCATACAACAGAGAGGTGAATGTTTAAAGAGCTGACCAATAAGAACTGTAACTGTACAACCCCTAACTATTAATTCTGCCTGTCCAGGAACAAAGGATGTCTTTCTACTTTCTGTCCTTTTCAATTTCATTCTGAGTTCTATGATGTTCATTATAGAGGTCTCTTACCACCTTGCTTGGGTTGATTCCTAGGTGTGTAATTTTTCTGACCCTCCTGTGAATGTAACCATTTTCCTGACTTTCCTCACTGGGATCATTACTGAGGCAGAACATGGCTGGCTTCTGTGCACTGTGTATCAGAGGTGAGGGCCTTTCTGAGTCCAGCAGAAGCCTGATGTTCTTTACTGCTGATTATGACTAACACTAGTAGGTCAACAACACTAACAGGTGACATTTGGTCACATCACAGGCCGACCACCGACCTCAGCACTAACCTGCAAGATCTAATCATACCCTTGCACAATACAATGACAGGAGCTGCTTCTCCTCTGAATTTCTAAGTACGGCAGCCTGAGGTGATGTGAAGCAGCCCTTTACGGCTCCCCTTGGCCACACAGCTAAGACGTATTTCTCAGGCACTCGGCTGCGGGTCTGGCCAAAGCTCATTTCTTGCCCAGAACACACACAGGGTCAGCTATGTCTCCCTTCCTTTCTTGGTGCCTTCAGTCACCAGGTCATGCTCTGAGCAATCCAACACTGTCTGAAGTCACCTGTGAGTGACTGGACCTTTGAGTAACTATGGTTCAGAGCTCACCTACTCAGGCACACTGGACCCTGAGGTGGGTCATAACCACCCCAAGCAACGAGGTCACACAAGCAGTCCCACAGCGGACCCAGCAGACCAGGGGTCGTGGTCCTATCAGTCTGAAGATGCCATGACCCCTCCTTCTAAGGTCGTGGCCACCTACGTGCACAAGTGGCAGGCAAGAGGCCTTGCTTCACTGTCCACAGCTCCGGCCCATGCTCTGGAAAGTAGAGCAGCTCTGGCTTAGGAACCTGGCACCCTGCGGACATCGAAAGGAGCAGGAAAGGGTAACTACGAAAGAAGAAGGAAGCCATCACCCTGCTGCAGACATGAAAAGAACAAGCCCACAAATACGCAAATCGTTTCCCTGAGACCTGAAAATCTCGGGAACTGCTGGGACTGAACTGGGTCACTCGCCAGGGTACAAATGCTGACATTCTAGCCTCGGCGTGACTGCGAGTCCAGAGGAGATAGCTCAGCTGCAGGAGGGGGCAGGCTGTCTACACAGCTCACTGCCCTGACGGCTGCCTCTGAAAGCCCACACCGCACCGGCACGCCACTCTCAGCCAGCCAGGGGACACTGCCATGGGGAGGACTGCCCAAGGTGCCTTTCAGTTCAGTCACAGATCCTCAAATTCCTGATTCCGCCTCCTGAAAAAGCGGCATTCCGAACTCTAGGTGACTCCAACTGTCTCACGGGAGGAAGTTCGGGCGTCAACACCTCTGAAAACTCTCTCCTTGAAATAAACTGGTCGACAGCACCTGTGGCCATCAGTAGTCTGCAACAGGCAGGCGACCTCAGATGTGCTTTCCCGGTAACAGGAGCTTTGGTTCCAATGTGGGAAGAGGGCCCGACCCAGGGGCTGCTGTGCCCTCGCTGCTACGCATCCTACATCCCTGAGGCAGCGGACCTGGGGAGAACAGTGGTGGCTGCACCAAGAGCGGAACGGGGAACCCAGCGTCTTTGATGACACCCCACAGCTGCTGCCCATTGGAAGCCTGAGCCCTGCACACACTGGGGTATCTCCTGAGTGAGCAGCAAATGGCCCTCCAAGTTTGATCGCCATCAATACAAAGAGGAGAGCCCTGTCTGGGGACACAGGATCTACGGAAGCCACTGGCAGCGGACGTGTAACACACCAGCACGTCTCAGCGTTCTCCAAAGGGAGCCGCGCGCCTGGCTCTGGGCCCCGGGACGGGCATTCAGCAGGTCAGGCTGTTGGTCCCCCGGCACATCCAGGCTCTCCCCAGCCAGCACACTTCCCCTCCCGCACGTCCTTGACCTTGGCCAGGTCCTACTCAGCTTTCACCTCTCAGCCCCACCGTCAACTCCTGTGACAGCCCTCCCTGAAGTGCCCACAGCAGGTTATGGCCCTGATTATTTATTCTTTAAATTCTCCTGTTTCCTTTATACAGCTCACCTGAATTGTCACCTACGGACATCTGAACTCCAGAGCGACAGACACGAGTAGCACGCAACGTGCCCGTATTTCTCACGGCTTTTCTTCAACCTGACCCACATTTCTAAAATATTTTATTCTTGTGCTTGCTGTGGCAGCACATATACTAAAATCCAAAACATTTTATTCTGAAAGGGAACTCTGTCACACTCTGGTAAATGAAGTCAACCACAGAACACGACAACGAACCACAGATGCCGTGAACGTGGCTAGGCTGCTCTGGGCTGCGCTGCAGGCTGTCTTCTGGGTCAAGACGAGAAATCAACCACAGCTGGTGGACAGGAGAAGGAAGACTCGGCACGGATCTGAGATGTTCCCGAGACTATAATCAGCAGGCCGGACGGCAAACAGAAGGATCCACGGTCTGCACACAGCCTCACGTGCTGTGTGAGGACATCAACCTCCTCAACCGGGGAGGGGCTGGGCCGGCCTCAGGAAAGGAGCAACGATTACAAGGTGTTCACGGTCTCTCTCCCAAGATCACGTCATTCAGAAGATGCCTAGCAGCAATGCCCACCGTCTCCCAACAGCCTGACTCACACCTCCTCCTAGAACACTTCACGACCTACACCCCTGAGCAGGCCGTGAGGACAGCTGACTCTTCCAGAGTGACCAGGGCAGGACAGCAGGGGCTGCTGCTTAAATTTCATGTCTCTGATGCAAACAGAGGGAGACCAGGCAGAGGAGGTGGGAACAGAAAACTAGAGGAACCAAGAGGACTCAGCCCGTGAGCTCCTTTGACCTTCTGGCCCAGCCATGACTCCAGAAGGCTGGGTCCCCTGGGTAAGAGGTGAATTGTTACCTAGTGAGACCAGAGTCACACAGATCTCCAGCATCGCCTCCCAGTACAGCATCCTCTGAGCCAAGTCCAGCTATCTCCACTTCTCCTGGGTGAAGGTCACAGCCACATCACTGAAGGTCACCAAGACCTGGAAAGACAAACAGAAGCACTGACATGTACCTTGTGTCTGGACAGGATCAGAGCTGTGACTAAGTCTCTGGGGCGGGGCCAGAGGCCTGACTCACTGAGGGCTCCCAAGGGCCGAGTTCTGTGTGGAGTTCAGTGTGGAGATAGATGTGGCCTTGGGACATAAGGTAATTAAGAGCAGGAAAAAAGCTTCACAGGAAGACAGCTAAAGAGAACACACACAAGGGCCATCGTTGAGGACCATGGCAGGCACAACTGCAGACACAGAGAGGTAGTGGGCAACAACTCAGATAACTCTCACCATGACAGAGTAGCTGAGCCCCTGGTGCCCAGGGTGTACCTGCCCTGGTAAAGCAAACCAGGGGCCCCAGCACTGGGGCTAGAACCAGTCCTCTTACATGGCACAGTTGCCAGCTGCTTGGGATGAAAATTTCATGTTATTTCTCTAAGCCTGTTTCCAAATCAGAACCCATAATTCCCACATTACCATGTAGTTCTGAGAACTAAAGAGGCAATGGGATGAGCACCCACAGCAGGTAAGAGTTCTGTGCGGCGAGGCTTCCATCCGTCTCCCAGAAACCCACGTAAATGCCGTCCCCATTCCTATGTAGGTCAGCTAAGTGGGGCCCAGCTTTAGAAGTCAACCACAGTCTCCCATGGTGGTACCTGGACCACAGAATTCACACCAAAATTGTGAAAAGAACTACATTTGTGAATCAAGGTACCACTGTACTTAGCCAGAACCACCTTTGAAGGCTGTTACGGTTGGTGTCTAGTGACCCCACCCAAAGCCTCATGCAGTCATGGGTCAGGTTTCCAGAGTTCATGACGGATTTATGATCCACTTCCGCGATCAGCACCCACCATAGTGCGAGGAGCCTGAATGCAGTGTAAGGAGAGGAAAGTGTCTCGCTCACTGCTACTCCTCCCTTTTGCTCTTGCCGTTTTGCTGTTAGCTGCCACCATGAACTGCTGCCTTCTGCCATGTGCCGCTCTGCCTTGGAGCCCGCTGAGTATGGACTGAAACCTCCACAACTGTGAGCTACATAAACCTTTCCTTTCTTAATTCCACACATCAGGTACATTATCGAAGCAATGTGAGAAAAGTAACACGACAGAGGCTAAGGCAGAAAGATCTCAAACTCAGGCCCAGCACAACTCATCTCAAAATTTAGAAAGGGATAAAGATGTGGCTTAATGCTAGGGCCATGGGTTCAATCCCCAGCGCCACAAAAGAAAGCAAAGCAACACATACACGCACACACCTGCATGCGCACATGCACACGCACGCACACGCACACACAGAGGCAGAATTTATAGCTCCCGTAAAACACCTCACAAAGTTGGAAGAAAGGGATGGGGTGTTTCAGCCAGAACTACAGAACTACAGGCCCGCTGCACAGAAAAGGTACGCAGGACAGCACATCAGGGACAGTATCCCACAGCAAAAGAAGCGCAAGGACAAGCCTCTCTCTTACAATGGCAGAGGGCTTGGCAAGCTCAGGACTGGCTTATGCAGTGAGCCAGGAGACGAAGAGGAAACAGAAAGGGCCAATAAGCAGATGGAGAAACGGTCCGGCACAGTGTCACAGGACAATAATCTCAACTACTCAGGATGCTAAGGCAGGAGGATTTCACCCTTAAAGCTAGCTTAGTAGCTTAGCAACACGTTACACTAAGGCAAGGGGTGTCGATACGAGGACCAGTGTCTCTGGGATCTCCAGTACCAGGAGAAACAAAGCAGATCAAGTAGCAGAGCCTGTGGACCACGTTGGGAGGCTGGGGGTGGGGCTTTTTCTACATGCGGGAGCCCTAGAAGGGGGGAACAATGGATGTATTAGAGCTAGGCGGTTCTAGGTCTTGGGACAGAGTAACAACAAGCATTCACGTGCAAGGATGGGAAACAGCTTCTATATACCCACACATAACTGAGCAAGTCAATTTTAGATGGCCCTGAAGCCCTTCAGAGCACAAGAAACAGAGTAAACAGACCAAAGATATGCAGGTCAACTTTAGATGGACCATCTTTAGTAAAGCCTCTTTACCCTACAGAAATTAGAGCGAGTCGGAAACAAAGTGAGGGGCCGGTAGGAAGCTAACACATCCCGGGTTCCGGCCCTAATCGGGGAGTCACCAGGGTAACGGCGAGGAAGTAACCTGGGCCTGGCGTCCGAGGGGCCCGCACACCACGCCCCGCGGGCACTCCCGTCTGGGCAGGCCCCGCTCCGCTCGTCCTAAACCGAGAGGCACGTTCCTCGCCTAGCGGCTACCTCTCCCGCCCCCGCGCCGCGCCCACTCCTAGCCGACCGCGCCCACCCCGGGCTGGGCAGACGCGGGGCGCTCGAGGCTGACGGCTGCGGGGCCCCGCCGGGCAGGGACCGGACCCCAGGGACGCATCGGGGCTGCGGTCGGGAGCTCCCCGGTCCGGTCCTGCGGGCCTGGAGGCCGCGGGCCCGGGGGCGATCCCACCGGGCTCGGACGCGCCGTCCACCCACCGCCGCCGCCGCGGGCCCGCACCACTCGGATCCACCTGTCCCTCCCCGCACGCACCCGACACCGGAAGCACAAGACCGCGGGGCAGCTCGGCTTCCACGCCCCCTTCCGGTGACGTCAGCCGTAAGGCGCACCGCCTTCCCGCGGCCTTCTGGGTAATGTAGTTCCAACTTCCACTGTTCCAAAACGGCCAACACTCCCCTGACCAGTACTGATCGGCCTGGTAAGGGTGTCCCAAGGCTGCGACGGAGGACAAGGACACATGGCTTGTGCTCTAGGGAATGTGTTGTTTCAAATGCGCTTCAGGGCGTAAGCAAGCGAATTCTATCGTAAATAACAAATGTTCACATTACTGGGCGCCTCAACACCCCCCAACACACACACACACACACACACACACGCACACACACAGGCTGTTTGCACCTTCCCAGATGGCATCAGTGCGGTAGACTGGCCCTGCCCAAGGTCCTTTCCTGCTCACCCACGACTGATGCGGAGACACTGCGAACCACCACCGGGAGGCTCTCCTGTCTTTTCGCTCCGAATGCATCCTAACTCGTAATACAGGCAGCATGTCTGGGTCCCCCTCTGGGGTCCTCACCTGATCCTCTCCCCACTCTCTGTTCTGGGGCTGGAGGGGCTCAGGACCTTTTGAGCTTTCAGGTATGTCTCTGAATATATTTTCTAGCTATGCTCCTTAAAGACCAGCAAGGACACCCTCGTATCACAAAACGTCATGATAGTCACTTGGATAAAAAGTACATTCAATTATACCCATGAACTAAAATGCTTTCGATGCTCTTCAAATACCAGCCTGACCTCAACCATTGGTATTGTGAGTTTCACTTTTGTCCGTCAGGATGGAGAGAAAAATGGTCCACCCCAGGCCATCACAGGGAGGCTGAGGAAGAAATGTGCAGTGCCCTTGAAACAGGAAGAAAAACAGGAAGAAAAAGGTTGAAAACACTGTTTCTAATACATTTCTGGAGAAGTGTATGATGCTTCTCAAGGTTAGGTATGGAATATAAAGGATGGATTTAGTTTAGATAAAATGAGATAATTGGCATATAATTTAAGCTTTTGTCATTATCCAAATGTACATATGTAGATATATACAGATATTCTGCCCTTTCTTTTATATTTTAACAAAATCTATTTCCCATGCTTTTGCAATTTTCTCATCAGTAATGCGTATACTATTTTTATATTTTTCACTGTGTTAGCTTTCCATTATACTTACAATACAGCTAAGAAATGCACATTAAAGAAGGAAAGGTTTATTGGGGCTCATAGTTTCAGAGGTCTTAGGCTATGATCCAGGCACTACTTTACTTAGGCTTGAATTGAGGCAGAACATTATAGCAGATGGATTGTGTGGGAGAGAAAGCTGTTTACATCATGGCACCAAGGGAGGAAGATGGTGAAAACATTTAGTCCCCAAGGGAATGCCCCCAAGACACACTCTCTTCAACTAAGTCCCACCACCTAAGTTTTCAGCCCTTACTAGTAATCCTCCCAATCATAATACACCAATGGACAAATCCATTAATGGGATTGGATTCCTGTTGATTCCATCACTTCATCAAAACCCACTTCTGAACACTACAGTCCTGGGAATTAAGCCTTCAACCTATGACATTCTCACAGTCCAATTCAAAACTGTAGCTAAGAAGATCTTCCTAAGAGACCTAGAACAGCAAAAGCAACTTGGGGCAACAAAGGCAAGTCAGACAGCATCACAATCCCTGGCCCAAAATTATAATACAAAGCTACTGTGATTAAATCAATATGGTATCAGGGGGAAAAAACCAAGGATCAGTGGAACAGATGAGAAGATAAAGACACATCCCCAAACACACTGATCCACCTTATCTTTGACAAAGAGGCCAAACATGTTCACTAGAAAAAAGATCACCTGTTTTTAATAAATGGTGCTGGAAAAACTAGCTTTCTGCATGCTGAAGATTAAAACTAGGCCCATCTCTATCACCTTGCAGCAAACTAACATCAAAATAGATCAAAGATCTAAATATTAAAACAGAAGCACTAAAGCTACTGGAGGAGAAAATATGTAGAAATGTTGAAGACATAGGTGTGGGGAGAAAACTCATGAATAAGGCCCAGACTGTATGGAAATACTACAGATAATCAACAAATGGGATCTCAGCTTATTAGAAAGCTTTTGCACAACAAGAAGAGATCGCCAGCAGGGCCTGCAATTTAGCTGAGTGGGACAACATCTGTGCAGCAAGCATGAAGTTATAAGTTTGATTCCCAGTACAAAAAAAAAAATCACTGACAAAATGAAAATACAACCCATAGTGTGGGAAAAACAACAGCCAGTTTTCTACTTTCTGAATGTAAAAATAAAGGCTCTACAGTCCTTGGGCTCTTCCTTCTCTCCAGAGATAAGGCTCCCACCTGACCTCAGTTTTCCTCTGTCTTTGTCTCTAAATTTTCTCACTGATTTTCCCGGGCTCATCAAGATCCCCAGTGGTTCTCAGCACCATTGCTTTGACAAAATCCTCGACATACACAGCTTGTAAGGAGGAAAGACGCTTTGGTTCATGGCTTCAGAGGCGTCGTCCGTGGTTGGCAGGCTCCATTGCTTTCAGGCCTGTGGCAAAGCTGAGGCATCATGGTAAAAGTGCATGCTGGAGAAGAGCTGGCCACCTCTCAGCAGCAGGAGCCACAGAGAGAAGGAGGAAGGGGCAGGGACGGGTACAGGCCCCAAAGCCATGCCCCCATGATTCACCCAGCTCAACTGGGCCCCACATCCCACACCTCCATCATCTGCAAACAGCCTATCAAATCACAGAGCCATCAGTGCATTAATTCTCAAGTCCAGCGCCCTTACGATTCCATCACGTCCCCAAAGCACCATCTGTGAACGTCGCAACACTGGAGATCAAGTTTCTAATGCAAGAGTCTTTAGGAGATATTTCATATTCAATCGATCACAGTGAGGAAAGAAAAGACTAGTCACTTCGTTTAGGAGAAATTATCTATATAATAAATTTACTTATCTCATTGAAATCACAAAATAGAATCAATGAGGAGTAGGAAGGGGGAAGGTGTGGAGGAACACCAGTTGAATTGAGCTTTGAAGGAGTTCAATGTTTAAACTGAGACTGAGGAGACAGTGCTCCTTACTACAGCCTGGATGGGGGTAACTTTCATAGAATAATAATTGAATTGAGATGAGAAAATGAGAAGGATGTAGCTATAGGTGAGAATCACGTTTAAAATATGGTTCAAAAAGTTAGAGCAATGTCAGAGATGCAGGAAGAAAAAATACTGGGCCTTTGGAGTAACAGGAAGGAGGACAAAAGAGGAGAGAGAATGGCGAAAGGAAGCAGAAAATCCAGTATCAGTCCAGAAGGGAGACTGTGCACTGAGGAGTTACAAGGAAGCTTCCATTACACTACTGCACTGTAGAGCCCACAGGCTCACGCCACCAGGCAGAGTCAGGCTTGAGTTCAGTGTAAATACGGTTTGCAGCAGGATTAGTACAAAGCTGATGGCACGTGATTGGTTACATGAAATACAAGAATTATGTGTATGTTTTGTTTGTCTTTTTTTTGAACCCGGGATTGAACTCAGGCCCTTGCGCTTGCCAGAGAAGTGCTTATTCTACTGAGCCATCTCCCCAGCCCCCAAAGGGGGATCACATCCTTGATTTTTTTTTTTTTTTTTTTTGCCACAAGATGTGTTTTATTTTCATTTAACATACAAATAATTTTCTATAATATCCCAAGGCAAACCGGAGAATTTGGCAGTCCGATTGGGGGGGTCCCCTCAGAGACCCACAGGCCGGTGGCATCGGCGCAGAGTGCCCGGGTTCACAGTGCAGCTTGTGGCTCGTGTCCGTCTTGCAAGTGGCTCTTCCTCCACATCATGACTGGGGGGTCTCGGAGATGACGGGGGCGGGGAATTGTCTGGGCTCTTAGGAAATCTCACTCCGCTTTTGCTGCTCAATGGTCTCTTTGGTCGGCAGGGTGTTCTTCTCCTGCGTCTCCGTCTTCTTCAGCTTGGCCTTATCGAAGCTGGCGATTTCCCTCATGTCTGGTTTGTCTGCCATTTTCTTAAAACAATCCAAAAGTGTTTCGCTCCGAGCCCGAGCTCCTGGTGCTCCCACTCGCGTTGCTGCAGCAAGAGACCCACATCCTTGATTTTCAAGTAGCCACCAGATGCCTTGTCTTCAGACTCACTAATGCCTAACTTCCTGCCTAACATCAGTAGCGGTACAATCAATATCTTTCATTTTAGCCAACCTACTGGCATGCAGTGATAGCTCATACTACCTTCAATCTTCATTTTCCTAAGGACTAATGACGTTGAGCAAAATCATGCTCATTTGCAACTAGTTTACTCTGTGAAATTATCAGCTCAAATCTTTAACAATTTTTGAGCTACTATCACAGTCTTGAATTTTGAGATTCACTAATACAGTCTTTGCACAAGTCTTCACCCAGGATGTGGACTGGAAAATACTTTTGCTCAGTGTTTGGCTTCCCTGTCACTGTACTCAAAGATTCTTTTGACACACATAGGATCTCAATTTAGAGAAAGTCAAAAGTATCAACTTTTCTATTAGTCTAACTTTTGATGTTGTATCTAGACATATCTACTTATTGTGATCACAGATATTTTTTTCTTCAGAAGTTGTGCTTTCTGAAATATTTGCTCTTGCGACATGACTCATTTCGAGTTCATACTGTATTTTTGATAGATCATGCTGATGTATAGGATGCTGATTCTATTTATTAGTTATATGTAAGCTAACATTATAAAAACAATTAGGGTTGTGGATAAACTAATGGTCAACTTGCAACACCCTGTTGAACTACATCAGTGTGGTGTGGGGTACGGATGACCCACCTGAGGATTACTGCCAACAGCATCAGAAGAAAACTAGAGGGGAAGATGGTGTACTGTTGGTCCTCCAGGAGAAGTTTGTCATGCTGGATTTCCTGAGTGAATTCAACTGTTCTCATCATCAGAGAAGCTCAGGTCCTTGCTGTCACTGAGGATGGGATAGCTAAGGTTCTCTCTGTGGGAACTCTGGTCCTGACTTTCAGGGTCACTTCTTGGATCCAGTGCAGATCCTTCAGCCTGCTGGCATTGATCTTTAATCCCACTGGCATACTTTCCAGCTCTCAACACTGACCTTTGGACCTTCTCAGTGCAGATCCTTGATACTGACTTGCATAAGACATCATTGGGGGCTCTGTACCTCCAGTTGGATTCATGCAGGATATTGTCCTGGGATCTAGGCCCTCAACTGGTTTCTTTGGGTCTCAAGTGTGTAGACAGATTTCCTTCATTCTTTCATATTTGAATTTTTTGGTGAATATTATAAATAATTCTAAAATTATACATCCTGTATTAAATCTATTCCCTTTAAACGTCTGACTACAACAAGAGTATAGGTTGTAAATATGTTTACTTTCTACTTGGAAATATAAAAAGATTTAAAACATTGAGCAATTAGTCTCAAGTTACTGTTTGCTGGTTATTCATAGGGCTCCACTGGTGTTACACCATAAGGATACATATTTATGTTTCATAGCACAGTAAGTAGTTGTATCAATCAAAAGATGAACATTTCCATCCCTTATCTTATGTCACTGCACGTTCCTGAATCAACACTCTTTGTCATTTGGTATTACACTGTCATTAATATTATGTGTAAATGTATTTCCATTACATTTATCTTTTTTGTCCTCAGTCTATCACACTTTCATAAGAGACAGTTTGGGGAAAAAAAGAGTGGGAGCCGAGGAGATAGCTCAGTAAAATAAGCACATGCCTGGCAAGCATAAGGACCTGAGTTCAATCCCCGGTTCCGCAAAGAAAAAAAAAAGAAGAGACAGTTTGGGTATATATAGCAATTTAGTTGACAGCTATTTCTTCTGTCCAAAACTCATGTTCTTTCCACTGCCTGATGACATTTGGTAAGTCAATCATCTCAGATGTTTGTAAAATACTAAGTTACTGCATACATCTGTGTATATAGAGTGCAGAATATCTCGCTAAGAAGTATTACTCTCTGGGTTTGGCACAATCACAGGTACGTGGGAGAAATATTTTCTGAGGTAAACAGAACCATGAGAATTACAAATCAGCTTGCAGGCCACCAAACATCCCTAACTCACGTCATTGCCATGGAATCTTTATTGTCTTGTGCCTGACCCAAAGTGCTGAGGCTCTGAAAACTTAGCTCTAGAGTTTTAAAATCAACGTACAGAGCACTACTAGCTTTATCACAGCTTCCGGCCGCGGAAGCCCGCGTCGCCACGTCCCTTCCCTTCCCTTCCCGCCCCGGCCCGCCCCCACCCTGCATTCGCCTGAGCTAACAGGACTGTAAGCGCTTCTGTAATCAAGGACTACACTCAGCAGATAGTCGCAGCTCAGTCAGCTGTAACCGAGCTCCACCCAGACGCCCACTTCCAGCCGAGTGGCCGGGCCGACATTCCAAAGGTCGCCCGCGCAACCACGCACCATCCTCGGCGTCTCACCGCGCGGCCCCGGAGACCCCGTGGCCGGGGCCCGAGGCTGGAGCCAATCAGGACCCAAGAAAGGGTCACTTCCGTCGCCGGGGAGGCAGTGGGGCGGGACTTCCTGTTCCTGCGCCCGCCGACATGTTGCTTTCTCTTCCGTTAATAGGTTAGTCGTCCGAGCGCCTCCGCAGGCCTGTGGTGACAGGAAAGGAAAAACGAGAGCGGAGGCCGCGCCGTCCCCACAGAGGCCGGCCCGGACTCGGCGGGGCGCGGCCCGACGCGGTGCGAGCGCTCCCCGGCTCCTCGGCGGCCATGGCGGTGGCCGCGCCGGTGGACGTCGCGCAGGTGGGTGCGCCGGGCCCGCCCCGCCGCTGCCCGAACCCGGGTGTGGCGGCGAGGCGCTTGGCGCCGCGGGGGCCCGGCTTGCGTGAGCGCCGCGGCGGGACCCCGCTGGAGTACTGCGGGCCCGGGCGGCCGGACCTCCAACCCGAGGAGCCCTGACGGGGCGAGACGCAGGCTGGGGTTAGGGAGCGCCCGGCTGCCCCGGAAGGGGCGGTGTGGCTGTGCAGAAGGTGCGGAGGGCGCGCTCGCACTAGTGCCGGGTGACGTCGTTCAGGGGCGACCGTGAAGACAGGGAGTCGGTGAGGTCCGGGTCACGTTGTGGCGGAGTGGAACGGGAATAGGCCGGAGCCCTTGGGCTTTCTTGCTTCTCACAGTCTCCCTCTCTCCACAGGTTCCTGTGAACTCAGAACTAATTATGGCCCAGAAACAGGTGAGGGAAGAAGTTCAGTGGTCTCTGCAAGCCCACCCTCAGCTATGTGGACCCCAGGGCCGGGATAACATAAAGAACAGTTTCCTGATGCTTTTTGTATTTCTTGAATCTGAAGACCGTAGAGTAATTCCCCGGCTCAGGGTTCTGGCCCAGACTAAGGGGGTGTAGGGTGAAACCCCATTTCTACCAAACTCTGGGACAAGGCTGGAAAGTTGTTCTCAGTACGTGAGGCAACATTAGCAAATATTTGAGGTAACATTGAGGTGGGAGTTGTAAAGTAACTGCGTGTCTTGCAGACAAGGTGTACACACCTGTAATCCCAGCGGTCGGGAGGCTGAAACAGAAGGATTAATGCAAGGCTAGCTTGGACTACATAGTGAGTCCAGGTCCATCTGGAACTACACGGCACAACCCTAGACACCCCCTCCTACCCCCTCCCACCCCCCAAAAAAAGGCCTTGAAGAAGGTGTAGGCCTCTGCTCTGCCTGTTGGGAACCAACGGCAGAGAGGCAGAAGTCAGGCCTGAAATGGCTGGCAAAGGAGCAGGACCTCTATTCCAAGGGTATCAGGAAATGTGGAGCAGAGATGGGAGGTAAACTAGCCCAGTTTTTTGTTTTGTTTTTTTTCTTTAAATCTTTTGAGATGGTCTTGATATTGAGTTCAGGATAGCCTTGAACTCACTTTGTGGCCCAGGCTGACTTTGAACTTCCAGTGATCCTCCATCCTCCTGTCTCAGCTTCCTGAGTGCTAGGATTATAGGCATGTGGCACCATAGCCAGCTTTACACCCTGATTAGCCTCCCTCCTCTGGATGCCAATCTGAGAGCTGACTGGGTTTAATAAAAGCTTGTTGAGGTATGGTGAGGGCAAGGAGACCAGAGAGAAAGGTAACTACATTATTCCAGGTGAATAGTGATAACAGATGGGCCAGAGGGGTGGTTGTGTAGATAGAAGTGATAGGGATGAATTTTCTAATGTGAGACAGAAAAACAGAGAGACCAAGGTTTTTGGACTTATCAGTGAGAAGGATAGGTGCTCCATATCTGAGATAGGCAGGTTTGTATTAGGGGTATCATTATTGTAGATATCAGGATTTTATTTATGGCCGTGTGAAGCTTAAGAGGTTCCAGAGGACACTTTGAGTGGAAGTATTAAGCAGACTGGTGGACAAACAGGACTGGAGTTACTATACACAGGGGTTCAGGGTAAAGACAAAATATAGAAGATGACACAAAGGCTGAGAGTCAGGTGCAGAATTACATCACAGTGGTAATGCAATTAGTAAGCTAGAAATATGAGGATGGAAGCTACCAACTAGGTGGAGGTAAAGAGTTGCAGGAGAGGTATGAATCCAAAGAGTGAAACGCTCGTGGGCAGCAGTGTAGACTGATAGGCCCTGGGCCTTCACCCCAGGCTTACCAGAGCAAGGTAAGCCCAAGTTTGGTTGATGAGTTAGCATAATCTTAGCATCCCCAGAGGAATTAGCTGGCAGAAGTTAGGGCCATTCCCAGAGCTTAAATGGTCCTCTCCTGCCCACCTGCTTGTTGTTACTATACATAGACAGAATGAGTAATATACTTGTAAGGAAAGAGTAGGTGCTGGTGTGGCCTAGCCCTCTTATTTCCTGAGTTGAGGAGTAGGGAGGGAGGTAAGTGGGGGGCATGGATGGGATCCTTAGGAGAGAAGTTGCTCATGGACTTGGCTTTCCCTCCTGTGGCAGGGACAGGTGAACTTTGAGGATGTGTTCGTGGGTTTCTCCCAGGAAGAGTGGGAACTCCTTGATGAAGCTCAGAGGTTCCTGTACCGGGATGTGATGCTGGAGAACTTTGCTCTTGCCGCCTCAGTTGGTAAGGCCCTCATATCTACCCTAGTGTCCTCCACTGAGCTCTGCCTTCCCTTTCCTCCAGGACAGCCATGTCCTTCCTACATCAGAGCCGCTGGCACTACCACCATCTCCAGGTTCCTGGAAGTACTGTGGATGACGGGCTTCAATGTGCCCTGCTGTTTCCTTCTTTTGGGTAGTCCCAAATGGTTCATCTGGGATTCAGGTGTCTTAGAATCGGCCCAGTGGGTCAGATCCATCTTGTCTTCTCCTTCACTAGGTGTCTCCATCTGTGTCCATGACACTTGTGTGACTCAGACTCTCCCCTTGCTCACATTTCTTGTGTCTGACCTGTGCTCAAAAGTTGCAGTGACAAGTTTGGTCACAACTTGCTAGAAGCAATGAGCTAATCGTCCCGTGAGATTATTTTACAATATTCAGTTTTTGCCTGTGTGCTAGCCATTTGTCCATTGTGTATTCCTCAGGATATTCATCTTCAATGTCCCATGCAGTTGCTTCCCTGGAGTTGATCAGAGGGCCCTGAGGACTTGACTGGGTGCACATGACTCTAGTCATTATTGGAGAGATATCCTTCCATAACCTCTGTGCCCATTGTTGTTTCAATGTCAAGGCCATCAGCCACATTTCATGTCTTCATCTTTTGTGCACTGACCTGGGCCTCTTAAGTTGTCTGTGTCTCTCCCTCTACATTTCAGCTGTTCCTTCAGTTCTCCTTTTTTTTTTTTTTTTAATTTTTTTTCATTTTTTAAAGAGAGTACAAATTTAAATTAAAACAAAAATTACACATGATGAAGAATTTCACTTAACAAAGTAATGTGAATTTCACAGTACTTGTTTTAATGCAAAGTGTTGTCTTCTAACCAGTTACTCGTATTAATAGATATATGCATGTAAAATTGGAAGAAATAAATGTAGAAGAAATTAGGACAAAAAATATAAACAATGGAAAAGGAGACAAAACAAATTATTATCTGTTCCTTTGCATTGACTAGCACAAATGCACAGTACAGTTGTCCAAACCATCAGTTTACGTGCATAGATAAATCTCCCCCACTCCTGTTCCTGTCCTTCTCAACTCAGTAACTCTTTACTTTTGAACAAGTTTATTCCCCTTTCCCAGTATTTATTGTACCCTTTATATTCCACTTTTCTCTTTCAGGTTCTTACACTAAGGAGACAGTATGTTTGCACGTGCAGGTCTAATTTATTTCGCTTAAGAGTATGTTCTCTAGTTGCATCCATTTACCAGCAAAAGACTTAAATTTATTCTGTTTTACAGCTTCATAATACTCTATTGTGTAAAAATACCCCATCTTTACCCATCCTTCAGTTAATGGGTGTCTGGGTTGTTTCCAGGATTTAGCTGTGACAAATTGCACTTCTGTAAACACGGGCGCACATTATTGCTGTGGTATGAGCTTTTCAGGTCTGGAAAAATACCCAGGAGGGGAACAGCTGGCTTGAAGGAGATCTCCTATCCTACCTTTACAAGGAATCTTCACACTGAGTTCTATAGTGATTATACCAGACTTCACTCCCACCAACAGTGAGAAGTGTTTTCTTATGTCTACATTCTCTCCAGCATTTTTTATTGGTAGGCTTCTTGATGTAAGCCATTTTTTCTGGAGTGAGATCGAATCTCACTATTGTTTTAATTTGTACTTCTCAAATGACCAATGATGTTGAACATATTTTCATATATTTACTTGTCCTTTGTATTACATCTCAGAAACCCATTTTTTGATTGGGCCTTTGAATTTGTGTTGGGGAGCTAATTTTTTTTAATTCTTTGTATGTTCTAGATAGAAAGCTTTTGTGGGAGGGACAGTCAGCTATAATTTTTTTCCCAGTTTGTGGATTTTCTTTTTATTCTTTGATTTGCTTTGAAGTACAGAAACTATTCAAAAAGATGAGATCCCAGTTGTTGATTCTTTGAAGTATTTCCCTTGCTGTTTGGTTTTTGTTCATGAACTCTACCTACCTCTATGTCTTTAAGATTTGTATCTACATTTTCCTCCAGAAGAGTTAGTGTTTCTGTTTTAATACTTAAATCTTTGATCCATTTTGCCTGTAGCTTTGCACATGGTGACTTGGATGGATCTAGTTTTAGCCTTCAGCATGTGGAAAGCCAGTTTTCCAGCATAATTTATTAAAGAGGCTATCATTTGGCCCCTTTATCAAAGATAAGGTGGTTGAGTGTGTTTGCAGTTGTGTCTGCATCATCTAATCTGTTCCATTGATCCTCAGGTCTGTCTCTATGTCAGTACCATACTGATTTTATCATAGTAGCTTTATAGTATATTTTCAGATCAGAGAGTGTGATACCTCCTGCCTTTCCTTTGTTTCCTAGGATTGCTTTTGGTATTCTGAGTTTCTTCTGGTTCCGCGTGAATTTGAGGAAAGTTTTCTCTAGCTCTGTGATTTATATTAATGATATTTTAATTGGAATTGCATTGAATCTGTATAACAATTTTGGGAGTATGGCCATTTTCACAGTGTTGGTTCTTCCTATCCAGGAGCATGGAATATTTTTCCATTTTCTCCAATCCTCTTCAATCTTTTTTTTTCAAAGTAGAGTAATTTTCACTGTGTAACTCTTTTACATTCTTTGTGAGATTGATTCCTGAGTATTTCAGGGTTTTAGATGTTTTTGTGAAAAGCATGGTTTCCCTAGTTTCTCTCTTAGTGTGTTCATTGTTCGTATACAAAAAATGCTGGGAGCCTCTCAGTTGTTTAATTGCCTGCTTAAAGCAAAGCAGTAAGGCTCAGGTTTCTGTGGTTTGATACCCTGATCCTCCTGCCTTACCAGACCTGCCCTTAAGGCATCCTGAGTGGGCAAAAAAAAAAAAAAAAAAAAAATCCTTCTGTATACAAACATGCTGATATTTGGGTGTTGATTTTGTATCCTGCTATGTTGCTGAATTTGGTGATTAAATCTATAAGACTCTTGGAGTTTTTGGGGTCCTCTAGGTAGAGTATCATGTCATCTGGAAATAATGATTTCACTGTTTATTTTTCAACCTCTATTCCTTTTATTTCTTTCTTGTGTAATTACTCGGGCTGATGTTTCCAGAATTATATTGAATAGGAGACTGTGGACACATCCTTGTCTTGTTCCTGATTTTAAAGCGAAGGCCTTCAGTTTTTGCCTATTTAGTATGATGTTAGCTGTTGGTTTCTCATAGATGGCTTTAATCAAGTTGAGATATAGACCATCTATTTTCATTCTCTCTAGAGTTTTTATCATGAACAAATGTTAGACTTTGTCAGAAGCTTTTTCTGCATGTATTGAGATGATTATGTGGTTTTTGTTCCTGGTTCTATTGTTGTGGTGTATGACATTTATGGATTTGCATCAGTTGAACCATCCCTGCTTTCCTGGGATGAATCCTGCTTGGTTGTGATGTATCATCTTCTGATGATTTGCTGTATTCTGTTTGCTAGTATTTTATTGAGGATTTTTTAAATTTATATTCATTAGAGAGATTGGCCTATAGTTTTTTTTAGTTGAATCTTTCTCTGGTTTTGCAATCAGAGTAATACTTGCCTCCAGGATTGAGTTTGGGAGAATTGCTTGCCTTTCAACTTCATTGAAGACTTTGAGAAAAGGTAGCATTAAATCTTCTCTAAGTTTCTGGTAGGAGGGGCTAGGGAGATAGTTCAGTAGAATAAGTGCTTGTCTGGCAAGTGCAAGGGCCTAAGTTCAATCCCTGGTTCTGCAAAAAATAAATAAATATATAAAGCTTTGCTTTCTTTTCTTTTTTTTTTCTTTTTTTGGCAGAACTGGGGATTGAACTCAGACCCTTGAGCTTGCCAGGGAAGTGCTTATTCCGTTGAACCATCTTCCCGGCCCCCAAAAATAAATAAATAAATAAAATAAAAAGTAAATTTCTTGTAGGATTCTGCTCTCAATCCATTGGGTCTGGACTTTTATGTGTTGGTAGTTTTTTTTATTACATTTTTTATTTCATTTCTTGTTATTGGGCTATTGAGAGTCTATATATCGTCTTGACTCAGCTTTGCATTTCATATATGTCTAGGAAACTTCTTGTGACAGATTTTGGAAGTAGGTATTGATCTTCTGAATTTCTCTAGGGTCTGTAATGGTTTTGCCCTTTTCATTCTTCGTTGCAGGAATTTGAGTTTTTTCTTTCCTTTTTTTGATTAGGCTGGCTAGGGATTTATCAATTTTATTTATTCTTTCAAAGAACCAACTCTCTGATTTATTCATTCTTTGTTTTGTTTTCTTTGTCTCCAGTGCATTAATTTCTGCTCTAATCTTTATAATTTCCTGCCTTCTTGGGCTTTGGTCTTGACTTGCTCTTCTTTTTCTAGGAGATTGAGGTGCAACATAAGATCTTTTATTTGGGCTTGTGCTGGCCTGCACCAGCATGTTGTTTGATATGCACATACCCAGCATGACCCTTAAACATTAGTTACCTAGTAGCAGCTTAATATTCTTCAGCACAAATATGACTCCTCTGTGCATCTGTCACCTGTCCCCAGCATGCTTCACTTAAGCTTAGGCCCCTCCCTGACTTCCTGTCACTTTTTATGTTAATTATGTTAGAAACTCATTTGTAGTGAGGCTATACCCCGCTACACTCATTATGCACCTTACTGGCGTTTTTCTGCTTGCAGGGCATTGGCGTGGAGTGCAGGATACAGAGATACCTTGTGAGCAGAGCATTTCTATAAAAGGAGTGTCACAGACCTGGACCCCTAGGGGAAGTCCTACCCAAAAGGCTCATTCCTGTGAGATGTGTGGCCTTGTATTAAAAGACATTTTACACTTGGCTGAGCACCAGTTAGCACATGCTGGGCAGATTCCATACATGAGTGCAGTATATGGGAAGCAGTTCCAGTTCCCTGCAAACCTTCACCGGTACCAGAAGCAGCATGATGAAGAGAAGTCCTTTAAGAGGTCAGAAAGCAGGACTATTCTTCAGAACCACTATTCTGTCCAGCCCTCACCAATGCCTTTTACTACTGGGGACAGCTTTAAGGACTCACCAAGCAGCTCAAGCATTTTCCAACACCTACGTGGCAGTAGCACAAGGGAACATGCCTTTTACAATGCTTTAAGGCAGTACAAATGCAATGAATGTGGGAAAGCCTTCAGCCGCAAAGACTCACTTGTTCAGCACCAGAGAGTCCATACTGGAGAAAGGCCTTATGAGTGTAGTGAATGTGGGAAAACCTTTAGCCGCAAACCTATACTTGCTCAGCACCAGAGGATCCACACTGGTGAAATGCCTTATGAGTGTGGCATTTGTGGAAAGGTGTTTAATCATAGTTCTAACCTAATTGTACATCAGAGAGTCCACACTGGAGCAAGGCCATATAAGTGCAATGAGTGTGGGAAAGCCTACAGCCACAAATCCACCCTTGTTCAGCATGAGAGTGTACACACTGGAGAAAAGCCTTATGAATGCAGTGAATGTGGGAAGTACTTTGGTCACAAATATAGGCTCATTAAACATTGGAGTGTTCACACTGGAACAAGACCTTATGAATGCATTGCATGTGGGAAGTTCTTCAGCCAAAGTTCTGATCTTATTGCACACCATAGGGTTCACAATGGTGAAAAGCCATATGTCTGCAGTGAATGTGGAAAAGCCTTTAGCCACAAACATGTACTTGTTCAGCACCATAGGATTCACACTGGAGAAAGACCATACAAGTGCAGTGAATGTGGGAAAGCCTTCAGGCAAAGGGCCTCTCTTGTCCGGCACTGGAAAGTTCACACTGGAGAAAAGCCTTAGGTTGGCAGGAACTGCTCCATGTCTTTGCTCACCATAATGAGTGACACCAGAGTAAAGATCACTCGTCTTGTGCACTGACTATCAGCCAGATACGGAGCCTCGTGCATCTGAACACCCACGCTGAGATCTTGAGTGCCAGCTACATGGGAAGCTTCCTAGGGCCATGTTGCATTTTCTAACCTAGGTTCCTTGCCAAAATTCTACCACTGCCATTGCCTCTGACAGAAGTCACTTTTATTGCACTAGCACTATCCTGCCTTGTGTACGTCAGTGATTTAAAAGGCAAGTCTCAGTGCTCCTCTTTTCCTTGAAGGAAATCATTAGAAGCCTGAGTCCATCAAAGACTTTCATTCCTTACTGCCCTACCCAAGTTGATTTAAGTGTGGATGTCATCCAGTTTGGGCCAAGAAGATTCTGTGAGCTCTGCCCATTTCCTTTCTTCAGGACATTGCTGGTCTCATGTAGCACTCATGACAGGATGTCTAACCCCCAAGGCACCTAATTCAAAACTACCTGCTTTGTCTTGTTCTGGTGTTGAGACAAATGCCTTAATTGTACTCTGTAACCATGAGGTGCTTTTCGCTTTGTGGGTGGAGTGCGAGACAGAATTGGGTTCCATAAGCATGGAGGGATAAACAGCTTTGTGAGAGTGATAGCTGTGCGTGTCTCATAGGTGACAGGATGGCCCAGAACAGCTCTCATCCAGGGTCAGCCCAATGTGCATTGCTGCATAAGTGCTTCTGAGAAAGGGTACTGATTCTCATAGACCAACTCTTTGAGTCTGTGACAAAATTACTTCTATGGGCAAGGTCACCCTGGTCACTGGGCATTTGTTAGACAATCCAATGTGTCTAGAGACAGATTGAATTGGATTTGTTGTTTTCAGAGTGTATTTCATATTGCTAAGTTCATTTGAGAACGTGACCCTTTAGGCCCTGAAGTCTGTCCCTGGTTGGCAATATCCCTGGTCCCAGTCAAAGTTATAATTAGTACAGGAACACTGATAGGGAGTTGGAGGCTACAGCATACTACAGGGAATCTGTCCCTTCTAAGAGTGAATCCCTAGTAGCTGAGCATGGTTGGAAACCCATGTAGTCCAGCTACTCAGGAGGCTAAAACAAAGATTCCTTGAGCGCAGAAATTCAGAACAGCCTGGGCAACATACCTAGACCTTGCCACAATAAATTGAAGTTATCAACATGTGTTTTATCTCTGTGGCTTTGTTTTAAGAGTTTACAGAAAACTAAGAACTTGCAGAACTGTATTGTCTATTTTCTGCAATAAATTTCACTTAGTAGTGCATAGTTTCATAATGAATGCACATTTTACACTAGTGAAACCGAAAGTTACCCAATTGCCTTCATAAAGTCTCCTTTCTCCAATCAACCACCAATTTACTGCCCCTTGATTTTATACATATGGAATAATGCGATATGCACTCAAATTAACTGATTTGTAGTCTGCATAATTAACTTTGACTTATCTGTACTGTTCTGTGTCTCAGCAGTTTGCTCTTTTTGTTAGTATTCCACTGAAGATAATTAGTTCCAAAACAGGTGACCTAGAGAGAACTCACAGAGGAGCCAAGCCATGGTCTGTGCTGTAGCTTAACCTGGACCTGCTATGCAGCACTTCTGATACCTTCTGTAAGTGACGTGGACTCATTCTGGTGACGGGCAGAAGGGAACTGCATGAAGGTGAGATGATAAGGTAGGAACTGAGGGGACGTTTTCACTTAGCCAAAAGGCCAAGAAGTAATGGGGGTTTTTTCTTAGATACTAATAACTATAGCACTATGTGTTTCTCTTCACAGTTTTTATTTTTAAGACAGGGTCTCGCTATGTAGTTCAGTCTGGCCTTGAACTCACTATGTAGCATAGACTGGCCTTGAATTGAAAACAGTCCTTCTGACTCAGCCTCCTGAGTCCTTTATTCTTAATGGCAGGTTAAATTGACTGAATTTCCAGTGTTACACGAATCTTGAATTTCAGAGGAAATGTCCATTTGGTAATGATGTATTCTTTTTTTTAGTAACTTTTCCTAGTAAGTGTTGAGTTTGACTTGTTTTCTGTTTTCTCTTTAACTATATTTGCATCTGTATTCATGGGGGAGATGAATAATTGTCTAATACTGGTTTGGTTTTGATAGTCTGCATAATGTTATCTTTTCCAAATTGAGAGATACTTCTTAGCCCTGAATTTATGGAAAAGTTGGTATTTCTTCCTTAAATGTTTGGAAGAATTTGCCAGTGAGAGTGTATAAGTTTGTTTTTCTGGGAACTTTTTAAGTACAAGTTTAATGTCCATGGTGGGTCAAAGACTATATAGGTTTTGAATATATGAACATAAATATACACATTTCAGGTGCAAAGTATCTTTCTAAACCTAAGAAAGTTTTAAAAACTTTAAAAGTTGCACAATATATATTCCCTAATAGGAGTTTTGATAAATTGTCTTTTAGCAAGTTTGTATATTTTAAGTATTTATATTTTGAAAATATTTCTTTATTACTAGGAATATGTAGAAGCTGTACTGTTGCCCACTTTTATTCCTAATATTGGTTTGGATTGAGTTTGTTTGGTTTAGTTTTTTGAGACAGGGTCTCATTGTGTAATTGAGGCTGGACTTGGACTCATCGTATGGCCCAAACTGGCCTCAAGCTTGCAGCAGTTTCCTGCCTCAGCCTCCCAAGTTCTAGGGTTACAAGCCTGTGCCACCACACTCAGCCCCTGATACCGTTAATGTCTATATAGTATTACTTTTTTGACGTTTGTTTGTTTTAGGCAGGGTCTCGTCATGTACTGCAGACCCACCTTGAACTCATTTATGTAGCTCAGGCTTCCCCCCGAGGGCTGGGATTGCAGATGTATCCCACATACCTAGTTTGACTTTTTGCTTTTTCTTCTGTTTCTGCTTCTGCTTCTGCTGAATTTCCTTTCTCTCACTGTCTTTAGCATGCAGTTCCTCATTTGAAACCTTTCTTTCCTAAGGTGACTGCATCATGCTCTTTTGTCCTTTAAGAACTATGTTAGTTGCCTACCACAAAATTAGATACATTATGTTTTCATTTTAGAGCTGGGGAGATAGCTCAACAGCATAAGTGCCTGCCTGGCAAGTGCTAAATCCTGAGTTCGAACCCCAGTACAAAAAATAATAAAAATAAAACATAAAAATTCTCTTTTCATTTTAGTTAGGTTTAAAATTGTTTTCAGTTTATATCTCATTTTTTTTCTCTGATATTTGGCTGTCTTTAGAAATGTTATTTAGTTTGCAAATATTTGAGTGCTTAATTTTCTAAGGACTTCCAATTTAAGTCCACTGCAGAGTATGCTTTATGTGCTGAAGTATTTACATTCATTGGGACTTGCTTTATTGGCCTTGGCAAGCATTGCAAATTGACTTGACAGGAATGTGTCCTGTTACCTGTTCAGTGAAAAGTTATACAAATGCCAGAGGTTGCAGTGGCTAATTATGTTGTGTAAATTTTCTGTGACCTCAATTTCTGTGTTTGGACTGTTTCTATCAATTATTTGAAGAGAATGCTTGACATCTTTGAATATAAAAGTAGATTTAACTTTTTCTTATGTACTTTGAAGTCATTGTATTAAGTGAATAAACATTTTCTGCTAAGTCTATTTGAGTTGATTTCTATCATTAATCACCTTCTTATTAATTATATTGAGAATCACTCTCTTTACAGTGATATTCCTTGCTTTAAAAATCTGCTTTATAATTTTTCTTTTTTGGAGAATGGAAATTTTTTTGCATTTCTGTAAATAGTTTTTCTTCTGTTATATCGTTCAGTTCCTAGGAAACAATATAACAGTTGGGTGTCTAAAGATCTTTCATGCAACTATTGCAGGATTTGTGTTAAGCCTAATTCCCTATCCACTATTATGGCATAAGCATTATACATCCTCTTCATGATAGCTTCTGAATTAAGAGGTTTTCCTTACAAGCTGGCTGGGCCTGGAACTCTTGTGGTCTCCGAATAAGTTTTGAAGACTGTTAAATGTAATCCTTTAGTTGAGTTTCTACTTGTCTTCTGTTGATTCCGCATATGTAGATACCAGTTAGCACTGTATTGAATTACTGAAGATGTCCTTGTGAAGCCTCTGAAGTTTCTCCATCCCATTTCTGCACACTCCCAACCACCCAAGTGCCTTCTTAGCTTACAACTTTGGGCTCTACTGCGTTCTCCACACTTGTTCTTAGGCCTGAGAGTTTATTTTCACAGCAACCTGTACATTCATCTCACATCATTTGTTTGCATAATGAGAATCCAATGTACTTTGTCCTTTTATTTGGCTTTTCTTTTTTCTTTGGTGCCAGGATAACAAGCATGTACTACCATGCTTAGCTTTTCTTTTATCTTGAAAATCAGTGAGCCACCAAAGTAAATACCTTCAATAAATCAGCAAACTCAATATACCTCCAACCAAATCAGATAAAAAGAGAACCCATATATTGCAAATGTGACCAAGGAAACATGATAAAATATTAAAATATCTTTGATACATACAAAGACAGTTGTGATTCAACAACTTTTTTCTTAATAAAAATTTGGAGAAGAAAAATCCATTTAAAATAGCTATTAATGGGGCTCATTCACAAATAGATGGTCAGGAGTAGTGGCACGTGCCTATAATCCAGCACTTGAGAGTCTGAGGCAGGAGAATTGCTGTGAGTTTGAGGCCAGCCTGGGCTACAAAGTGAGTTCAAGGCCAGCCTGAACTGCAGAGTGAAACCCTGTCTTTAAAAGGCAACACACACCAAAAGAACGAACGGAAACCTGAAAAGTCTATTCTGCTTAACGGAGTGTTTCCAAGCTATTAATATGAGTCTGAATGTAAGAAATCTCTTTGCCAAAGTCTTCAGATCAAGGTGGCTTCACTAATGACTCTAGGAAGTAGTCAGATGTTGGGATATGCAGTAGGATAGACATTAATGAAGTAATGTATATCCTATTAAATTCTTACAAGACATAAAATAGAAGTGGTGCATTTCCCCACTAATTTTGTGAAGTCATTGTTAATCTCAGAATAAAACTAGATAATGATACTAAAAGCTAGACAAAACTCACATAAATGTAGATGCCAAAAAACTGAGCAAAACCCTTAAAGAATTTTTAGCAAGTTAAATCTCATGCATATGTATGATACGTGTATGGAATGTAAGGTTGGATCAACAACTAGAAATATAACATGTTAAATAGATACAGCATAACAAAGAATACAGCTCTCTTTGCCCCAGGTTCCTGGCATGATCCCCAGATATTTTGGAATTCTGAGAATGAAATGATGTGCCTTTTTATGCATAGGAGGTGACTCATTGTTGACCCCCAGAAAAATTCAGAACACCTGCTGGTCACCAGAAATGCCAACCTCATGACTAGAGGATTAACACTTTATCAGAATGACTTTGGGGGATGAAGGGGAGGATAAAAGTTGATTTAATCACAACCACATAATGGCTCAATCCTATTAAATGAGACCCCTGTCAAAACTTTGGATGCTAAGGCTTGGTTGCCTTTCCTGCTTGGCAGGTGTATGGAAGTGCCAGGTGCAGCCGTGGAATCGCCATATCTGGAACCATTGCGCCTTGCCCTGTGGAGGCATTGAGCTATTCCTGGGCCTTACCCCTTTAACAAAACTAGTCATAAGTATAGATAGCACTTTAAGTGAGGGATCTATGAGTCTTTCTAGCATCATTGCTGCTTAGCCTTTCTGTCCGTCACTTGGCCAAGGTTGGTAAAGCGCACGCTCAGCCACACGTGCAGACCCCTATTCCGCAATTCTTTCCATTGTTCCAGTGCTTCTCCAGCTGCAGAACGAGTTGGGCTATAACACACTGAGCTATGTGTTATAAATCCAGATTCTTGGAGCCACCCCCGATCTCCTGAAGTAGTCTTGGGATAACAGCATACAGTCCACATCGGAACACACAGCTCAGTTACTTTCTAACTCAGTTAGTGTGCAGCCAACCTCCCCTCTTTATTTTTGCTGTGTGGTAGAAGAAGCTTTTGACCCTTCGTCTTATAAATTGCACTTTCTCACATATTGGCAAGAGCCTTCCAGACCTGTGGGGAACCATCTTCGCTCCCTGATGTCAGTCCCCCCACTTCTGCCACAGTGGGTGTCTGAAGCTATCTGGGATGTTTCAAGGAGGAAGTCAACAGGCACTCCATGGTATGGTGCGAGGGCTAGCTCGCTGCCCTACTTGTGTTCTGAATACCTATGCTGGATGTGGCTGCCAGGTCTTCCTCAGAGGGTTGGAAGGCTGATTTTATCTCCAATACTAACCCTGGTTTCCACTTTTGCTGTCCCCATCCCTCACACTCTCTACTCGGTACTGCAAGTCGCCTTCACCTCCACGTTACCTCTGATGTGCCCAGGCCTCATTGTGCACCCCGTGGACAGGCAGAAGCAAAGCCACAGGCAGCTGAGAGAGTCCAAGGCCAAGGTCGTGATTGTAAGTCCAGATGGTGGCAAATCCAGAGATGCCCAGCTGTGAGGATGTGACTGGAAACACTGTCCTCGAAGACTCTGCTCAGCATCTTTATCAGGACCACCCTGTACTGCACCAACAGGGAGACAGCCTTCACTGTGGGCCAGTGCCTCCGCTATGGATTCGTGATATATCACAGTGAAATACATGCCTGGAGTTTAGATGAAATGTCAGTTGTGGAAAAACAGCAAAACAAATACTTAGCGAAAAGCCCTAGTGGTGTGATCTGCGCCAGTGCACCGCACTGCTGGCCTCGCTCTTTGCCCACGCTGTCGCGAGTACCTAAATACAAAGTTATCCTTGGTGTCCGCACACACTGGCCCAGGACCCTTCCCTAGATCACGAAAATCTAAGCAAGGCCAAGCCTGTTACATACAGTGACGTACCGAGGAATTGACTTACACAAATCCTCCAGTGTACCTGAATCTCTAGGCTACTTACAACGAACACAACGTCAACTTATGTGACACTTGTTTTACCACATTGTTTAGGGAAAGGGGACAATACAAAGTGGTTGTATGTGTTCAGTATAACTTTTGGCTTTAGATCTTTCCAACTGAGTGGATGAATCTGCAGAGTGAGAACCTACAGATAGAGTCAGATGCTTTGATTATAACAACAGCATAAGCAAAAAGGCTGATTCAAAGGCCCATATCCCGTGAAATAATTTTATTTTGTATAATTTTCAGATCCATACAATCATACCATTAAGTTCTATGTGTTTTGGAGCTAAGTTAATCTATTCAGGTAAAGAGAAATAAGAGACAAAAAGGTCGGTAGTGTAGTTTATGTGCAACCCCCTAGATTAAATCCTTAGTACCTCGATAAACGGGACTTTCAAAAACAACTTTAAAAATCAACAACATGTAGACAAAATGATGTTCTGCAGCATTAATCATTAAGGGAATACAAAACAAAACCATAATGGTGTGAGAACATTCAGAGAGCCACTGTTAAATAGCAGCAGTGGAAGCATGGAGAGGGTCAAAGCGCAGTGCATACTTGAAAGTAGCCCACTGAAAGCCAGTATTTGGCCGAGTTACTATGTACTTAAAAAGACAGTAGGGGTATAGCTCAGTGGCAGTAACTGCCTAACGTGCAGAAAGTCTGGGTTCAGTTCCCAGAACTGAACAAATAAATGCAAAGGAAATTGTTGGACAGGATGAGAAACTGAAATTTTTGCAACATATTGTTAGAACCCCAAATGATGCTCTTGCTATTGCAAACCGTAATTTTTCAAATAAAATCATGATGCAGCAATACTACTGCACATATCTCCAAAAAGGACTTGGAACAGGGCTTCAAAGCAGTACACAGGGAACCACTCAAATGGCTTCAAACCTCGGGTACCTAAGGGCACCAGATGTGACCCCACCTGTCTAGGTGCATAGCTGGATAGTTAGGTAGCAGTGACTCAGCACAGGTAAACACACACGAGCTTGTTTCAGCCCTACGTAAGAAGGTAAATGAGTTAACAACCTGTATGAGAATTACACCACCAAGGTGCAGGGGCTCTCTTGTGCTGTTGTTGCTGTTGTCTTGCACACGTGTGCTCTTTAACCTCGAGACCTCACCCGCCCAGGTCTCCCTTGGGCCCCCTAAGTGGGCCACCCACTGGTGTCAGGACACTGACGAGTGGTCCCAGTGGACACTGTGGAAACAGCATCCAAAGGTGAGGGAGAGCTCTCGGGAATGACTGGCAAATGACCCCAGCTCAGCACAGCTACGTGTAGCTATATTCTTGGCGTCCTGGAAGGTCCTAGAAGACCGGGAAACTGTCGATTTGGAGTCCAAGGATGTCTTGAAAGCCCTGGAGATGATACAAGTTTCTCCCCCACATCATGAAATGACAGGGCAGCTAGCCTAGCTATTCTGCGCTTTCTTCTGCTGAATAAATAAAAAGGCAGTTTTCCTTGTCCAGCAAGTAGGCCAGCTGCAGCAGACAGAAGAGGACTTGAGCAATGGCTGGCTTCTGTAGAGCTCAGGGTGCAAGGCATGGGAAGCACTGCCTCCTCCAGAAATGTCTCTGGAAGACTAAGCCCTTATGTCTGAGAAAAACCCCAGGAAGGTCCCCCCGGGCTTGCATGGTAGGCTATCCATCAAAACGTGGAGGTGGAATAACCCCTAACCCAGGTAGAAAGACTGCGAGAGCTGCCTACTCTACCCAGCACACAATGTACAAGACCTGAACATCCCTGGATCTGCAGGAGCTGGCAAAACAAGGCTGGTGAAGAGTGCCTGCATGGCCTCCATGGCTGTGGAGGATGGGGTGGTGACACACAAGCCCACAAGAGATGTCCCAAATAGCCAGCATGACCAGCTCCCCTTCTATGAGATGGGTTCTGCTGGATCAGCAGAGGAGGCCCCAGCAGCAGCTCATCACACTGATAAATTGGTTGTCAGCGGCTGGTCCGTGTTGGGAGAAACCAGGTGACCTGCTGGAGCAGGCAGCTGTCTAGACTTGATACTGTGCTACAAGAAATAGGCATGTGGCAGATGACACTTGCACTGCAGTACCATAGTCCAGATGGGGAACTGCAGATAGTAGACAGGGAGGACGTGGTCCTGGTGAGGGGCTGGCTGGCAGGTGTAGGGAAGTGCTGCCCTTCCACTTTACAGATTGCCCGATCCACGATGCTGTGGATGCCCTGGCCAGGCTGGGAAAGTGAGCCACCAAGATTGGGAGAGATCTGTAAGAGTTGTACCAGCAAAGGAGAAAAAGAATAGGGGTTTTGGCTGAGCTTGCCCAGCTCCCCAAGGGCAGGCTGGGAGGCCCTAGAACACTGACTAGTGCCAGATCTGGACAGACCTGCTGCTGCTGGCCTAGCCACGGGTAAGTCAGACGGGCAGCCTTTGGATGTGCTGCTGACGGAGGAGGTTATGCCCTAAGCAGCAGTATGGGCCAGTGGGGCAGGGCCAGAAGGCCAAAGCAGCTCTGGTGGAGCAGAAAGTGACATTGGCCTCCTTTTACCCCAGTTAGAAGGCAGGCCATGGTATGTGCCCTTAGGGGTCCCAAAAGACCAGAAGCCACATGTGGAACTAATGGCACCTCCAAAAATGTTCAGCATGTACTAGCATTGATGGATACTGGAGCTAACACTAACATATGGCAACCCAGACCATTTTATAGGATCTACTTCACGTGCAGAAGACTATGGAGGTCACTACATCACTTTTGAGAAGACACAGGTGACTGGGCACTGGGCCCTTGCCCCAATGCCTGTGCGATCTGTTTCCCCAGTTGCAGAATACATACTGGGGGTGTACATGCTGACTGGTGCTTGGCCCAACACCATGCAGAGAGAATTTTGGTTGTGAATTTTCATGGTAGAATCCATAGTCCATGGCCAGCACACCATGCAGCGCCACTGAGCCTCCCACAGGCCATGTGGGTTGTGTGCATGAAGCAGTACCAGCTACCAGGAAGTCATGAAGCAATGGACAGACTATCGATACTCCCTGTACACAGCCCTTCAGTAGGGCCTGCACAGAAGCCAGACATCAATGACTGATGTCTCACCCTGATGCTGGCAGTCAGGATCAATTTGCCTTCACCCAGGACAGCAGACAGTGGACCTTCCAGATGTTGCCACAAGGCCATTTGCACAACCCAACTTTGTGTCACAGCCTGGTGCCCCGAACCTGGCAACCTGGACCAAACCACCTGTGTCATTGTTTTGTATTGATGATGTTACATTAACCTGATGGCAGATTTTAAAGTCACCAGTGTTTTTTTTTTGTTTTTTTTTTTTAATTTATTTATTTTTTGTGTGGCCAGCTCAACCCACCAGGGGCGGGGCTGGCTGGCATGTGGTGCTGGGGGATTGAACCGCGGTCCCTGTGCTTTGCTTGGCTTAGCTTGTTCTAAGTGGGTGCTTTAGACCACTGAGCCATCTCACCAGCCCCATACAGTGTTAAGGAAGCTTAGTTGGCATGGGGTTGGACCATGGAAAAAGACAAGGTCCAGGGCCCTGGATTATCTGTCAGATTCTTTGGTATTACATGGTCAGGTAAGACCAGACCCATGGTAGTATGCCAATCAGGCGTATGTGGGTTTGCTAGGTTTTTGGCGGATGTGCTGCACTTAGCTACCCTTTTGTGCCCTTTATACTAGATGACCAAAAGGGGCACAACATGGGGCTGAACAGACAGCCAAAGTTGCTTGCTGGACTCAAAGAAGGCTATTGCACAAGTGAGTCATTGAGTCTAGCCTGCCATTTATCCCAACCATCCATTTGGATAACAGACAAATGAATACAGAAGAAGGGGTACAGGCATAGAATGGAATTTTAATCACCTTTGCAAAGGACAGGACTTGTCATGGTTATGACTTTATAGTAAGTAAAATAAGGTACAAAAATTAAGAAAAAGATGAGAACTTGATTTTTCTTATATGGAGAACCAGTAGTAAGTGATGAGTGGTGGTTGTCAGAGGCTAGGTATATTGGAAAATTAGCTGCTTAAACTGTATAAAATTTAGTTTTGTAAAGTAAAAAAAGCTTTTGGGCATTTATTGCATAGTATATGAATAATCTAAGGCTAGTGAACTTAAGTAAGGTTCATGTAGTAAAATTATTATCTAAAGTTTATAATTAAAGAAGGAAAACTAGGACCGGGGAGATGACTCAGTAGAATAAACACTTCCCTGGCAAGCGCAAGGGCCTGAGTTCAATCCCTGGTTCCACACAAAAAAAGGGAAAACTAGTTGCAAGTGAGAAATCCAAACATATCTGTTTGCGATCTTCCTGTACTTCATGTGGTGTGAACTTTCTGATGCTGATTGAGGTGAGAATTTTAGCTAACCCTCCCACATGCATTGCCCTTATAAGGCCTTTCTCCAGTGAGTTCTCCCATGTTTGATGAGGCTGGGGTTGTATCTATAAAGCTTTCCACATTCGTTGCACTCATAAAGCTTCTCCCCAGTGTGAACTGTCTGGTGACTGAGTGTGGAGCTCTCCATACAGCACTTCCCACACTTGCTGCAGTCAGAAGTTAGCTCTCGAGTGTGACCTTTCTGATGCCAGATGAGCTGGGGAATTTGGCTAAACTGTCCCACATTCACTGCACTCATGAGGCTTTTCTCCAATGTGGTTTCTTCAGTGTCTGATTTCATTTGAATTGTGCCTAAAGAATGTTCCACGTTTACTATGCTCATAAGGCCTTTTTCCAGTACAAACTCTCTGGTGGGTGTGGAATGTGGAGTTTTCCATACTTGTCACTCTCATAAGGCCTTTCTCCACTTCCGTGATGGCTACTGAGCATGGAGTTGTCCACAAAGTTCCCCACGTTCACTGCATACATAAGGCTTTCACCAGAGTGCAGCCTCTGACATCTGCACTCCCCACACTCACTGCACTCATAAGGCTTTTCTCCAGCGTGAGCTCTCTGATAGATATGGGGGTGGAGCTGTCCATGAAGAATTTTCCACATTCACTGTATACATAAGGGCTTTCTCCAGTGTGAACTTTCTGGTGTCTGATGAGTATAGAGTGATAGCTAAAGAACTTCCCACGTTTGTTGCACTCGTAATGCCTTTCCCTAGTGTGAACCCTGCGGTGAATAATAAAGTGTTGGCAATCAATAAAGCATTTCCCACATTTACTACAATAAGGTGTGTCTTCAGTGTGAACTTGCTCATGTCTAAGCGGGGTGGAACAGCACCTAAAAGACTTCCCACACGGCTGCATTCATAAGGCCTTTCTCCAGTGTGCATTTTCTGGTGACCAATAAGGTGGGACTGTGTGGGAAGTCTTTCCATTCTTTCCACACTGGCTGCACTTGTAAGACCTTGGCATGGTATGAATTCTCCAGTGTCCCATGAGGTAGACATTTTTGTAAAGAATCCTTCAGTGTGGATTTTCTGGTGCTGAACAAGATGAGACTTTCTAATGAAGCCTTTCCCACATTCAGAACATTAGTAAGGCCTTTCTCCAGTGTGATTTTGCTGACGTCTAATGAAGTTGGAGTTGCACCTAAATAAGTTCCCACATTCACTACATTAGTGCAGCTTTTCTTTTGTGTGGGGTTTCTGGTGCTCAAAAAAGCATATGTCAGTGGCAGAATTCTCTCTCACATTCTTGGCAGCTATAATCATTTTGTCTACTCTGGGAGGCCTTAGGGTTAGCACTGCCCTGGATATTCCCAGACAGCTTCCAGCCAGGGAAAGGTGCCTGTTGCCGAAGAAATCCTTCTCGTTCGTCTTGCTTGCTCCCCTCATCCATACTGTGAGAACACTGAGAGGCTTTAGAAAGGAAGGGCCCCACTCTGCACTTCTGGGATGATTCCCTCCGAGCTGCTACTACTGGCACTGGTGAAGTGCTGCCAGACACTTGCGCAGTTCTCACAGGATGTGCTCCCCTGTGCTCAGCCAGGTGTGCAATGTCTCTCAAAAGTGAGCTGCACCTCACTCGGCACTGGGTCTCCTGAGTGGGTGAGCCTGGCACTGCAGTGCTGACCCACAATGCTGCAGCAGAAACACCTCACTCAGCAGGTGCCTCTTCATCCTTGCCTCGTGTCAGCCCCTGAGAAGAAAAACTGCTGAGGCGTTTTGAACTTGGTTGAAACCGGCTCACCTGTCCTGTCCTAGTGTCTGTGAGGCACACCGCACGTCATGGCTTTGCAGGGGAAATCAGTGGCTGCAGTGCAGCGATGCCCTGGCTTGCTCCCACCAGGGTAAGAATACAAGGGAAGAGGAACAAAGAGCAGATACTTCAAATCCTGCCCCGTAAATGGCCTTTATGGTCTATGGCTGTGTCTAGGGACATCTGCTCACCACAGAGTAGCTAGTCCTCAAGGATAACTTGGGGGCCTCAAAATACCTTGAGTAAGGGTCAAACATCAGGCATGCCACAAAATATTAAGTAGAAGCACAAAAGGTTGAGTGGTGAGGACCAAAAAGGTGGGCTGGGAGACAGCCAGAGGCCAAAACAAGTGAAAACAGGGTAGGAAAAGGGTGTGGCCCCTGGCAGGTGCAGAAGCTGGACAGATCTGGGGTGTGGTCTGCACCCAGCTCCAACCTCAGTGCCTTTTCCAGCTCCCTCGCAATGCAGCTGTTGTCCCTGAAAGTGTTCCTCTCTTGCCATCGCTGGTGTGATGGCCACCCAGTCCAGAGGCCAGGTCCCTCCCCCTAGCTCAAGGTGAGCAACTCTCTAGCCCTGGCATGGGCGAGTTCTGGGTGTGAGAAGGACAAAGACTGGCCAGCACAGGCCTACAGGGGTACAGCCCAGGACATCCTGCCTTCTACAATTAGAGAATGTCTAGAGGACAGATGTATACAAATAACCCTGTAATCCTCACATGGAGGCACAGGAGGACACCTGAAACTCCTAATAGGGACAGCCATTAACAATGTCAGCGACAGGAACAAATACCAGGTCCCAGAGACCCCAGGACCTGCTCTCCCCTAATTTCCACTGATCGCTAAGTCTGGGGAAGGGAGGTGACAGAAGGCAGTGCCACCAAAGCTGGTACGGAGAGCCCCAACCCTCTTAAGTCAGTTGGTTCCCGGGTCCTCCTGTCCTTGCCTTCTACTCACGCCCCTCTTTGGACAGTGCATCCTTCATGTCTCCAGAGCCTGCACAAACGTGCCCTGTTGATTCTCTCCATCCGAAAACCACAGGCATTTCTGTGACTTCTCAACACACTGCTCCCTATGAGGAATTCAGACAGAGCAGGGCAGATACAGCCAGAAATCCCTTGCCTCTGTAACGCCCAGAATGCCCAGCTCCCCTAGCTTGGAGCAGCCCCGTGCCCTGCTTTGAAGGGCTCCAACCAGCAATTTTTTGCTTTAACCTCAGGTGCCACTTAAGAAACAAAGACTTCAATGGACAGTCTGTTTATAATCATGCTTCAAGTCTCAATAACATCGTAAGGTTACACACGGTGCCCGCCCTGCCAATAACTGGCCACTTGGCCATCTGACTCCAGGACAGAGCATACAATATTCCTGGCTGCCACAGCCTACTTTTAGCATAATGACATCCAGAAGAGAATTGTTCTTTAGAGACCCTTGTGCCTCAGACTGACTCACAATAAGAACTTACCTTTTTTTGTGTGTGTGGTACTGGAGATTGAACTAAGGACCTTGCACTTGCCAGGAAAGCGCTTCTTCTACTGAGCTATCTCCCCAGCCCCGAACTTATCTTTCTTAAATTTCTTTTGTAAACTCCTTAGGTGATTATGGCCCCTGGGGAAACAGTGACCCTCTAAAAAGGGACAGGGAAACATTTTGCATTTCTCAAGTAAATTATAAATTCAAAATATTGTAAGCACCCTAGTTGCCTGAGCCCTACAAATAACGGAAAAGTGAATCAAAAGCATCACAATTTGCACCTGGTGCAGACGCCTTCTCTCCACTGGAAGGTACAACTCTACATCTACTTTAGCATATGTTCCACCTAGACTTTTGCATGGTTTTGTCTTTGACCAAAATTATTTCATCAAGGGCTCAAGGAACCAAGGACCAAAGAAGTAAGGACCCAGCTTTGGGTGACATCTTTCAGGACTTAGGGTACCACTGCAGCAGGGCTCGGAGTTGACACAGCCAACCTGCGTATCCCCAGTAGGTGTTCTGTGTAGCACCCACAATCCTGGCATGAGCGGGGACACCGGGACAAGACCCCTCCATCCTGGGCCAGACCCCGACCTGCAGGGCTGGGCCTCAGGGCTCGGAGCAGGCTGCTGGAGCTGCAGCAGCTGCCTGTACAGAGCTCACGGTGCAGTCTCTGCCAGCCTGGCCTAGTGGCCAGAGCAGTGACTACAAAGACACAAGCATCCCAGAAGCCCATCCCAGCAGTCAGCCTCACCAGCCCCTGGGCAGCAGGAAGAGTGCCCTGTCCTCACTCTTTCTCATGGTCACCAGTTTTATGACCTGAGGTTCTGGGATCTTTAAATCAGAACCACGAACACCAAGCCACAGGAGGTCACCTGTCCAGCTCACTGACCTTCTGCAACTGTGGTTTCTGGTCATTCAGCTCCCACCCCGCCTGCCCTCTCCAGGGGTGGGAATCCCTCATCACCAGCCCAAGGAAGGCCAAGAGGCATCCGGAGAGGCGTTGGGACTGCTGGAGGTCTCCAAGGACAGGAGAGGCTTCCCTGGCTCTTAAATAAGGTTATCCTGCAGGGTAGTTTCAACAAAATCTGAAAGAATTGTCAGAAAACATTTTAGATTCCGTGAAGCAGAGCAAGGTCTTAATACACAACACAAAGGTCACATCAGGCCCTGAGGACGCTCAGCAACCACTTGTTGCTGTCAGCTAGTCTGTTGCCTAAGGGGCACAAATAGGCTGAAGTTTTAGAGACTGTTCTTGAGTTTCTGCATTTTACAGAGAGAAGAAAGAGCCCAGATAAGACATTTGAGGAAACAGGCTCTTCCCTGTCTATATAACCTGTGACTGTGTTCCTACCTAGTGAACGTTTTTATTCACATATTTGTATCTGAGGTTTTTTGTTTTTTTTTAAGAACTTGAAACTTATCTGTAGAGATATATTTTTGAGACAAAAGCCTGATGTCCCAAGAGAGTAGGGAACACTGAACCGAGCCTGAGGAGGGCTGCTGTCTGTTTGCAAATTTCCCGGAAAGCTGGGACCCAAAGCAGCAGATAACAGCTTCTCCTGCAGGCGCTCTGTCCTTTGATCCCTTGCTTGGGATGTTATCCACCAGCATTTGTGTGAACCTAGTGTTAGGCAAATGGGGGAAGTCACTAGAGATAATAGTTTATGTTCACTTAGGTAATTATACACATTCCTTAGTTGCCTTTACCCCTCAATAAAAGTGAGATGCTTCTGAGGCTCTGGGCTCACTTGGAGAGAGACTAATCTCAGTGAGACCTCTGAAGCTACATTCATCAGGTCTTCTCGTCGTTTCTTTCGGCACCGACCCGTAACATACAACAAGTGGCGCCCAACATGGGGCACAGAAGACGACCAGGGGTGAGTTAAGAGAGGCCTGACCGCATGGGAGACATACGCCCAGAGTAGGCGAGACCACCGGCAAAAGCTCAGAGTAATGGGGAACTCCGCTTCAGCAGAGAATGAGTATGCCTGTCTTATTAGGACATTAATCAAAGGAGCGGGGGTAAAGGTAAAACCAAAGAGTTTCAAAAAATTATTTTCCCTTATAAACAGGCATTGTTACTGGTTTCAGCCTAAAATAAAGGCTGCTTTAAACTTAAAAGTTTGGAGACAAGTTATGAGAACGCTGCATCGTGCTCATCAAAATGAGGAACCAATTCCTCTTCACATGTGGGCTCTTTGTAGTTTAATTTCCTTAGCCTCGGCGCCATTACAATCGGACTCAAAAGAGTCTAAAAAATATTTACAAAAGTCAGCCTCAGATGCTGATATTCCTAAGCGTCAAGAGCAGCTTCCACGTAAATATAAATCTACACATGAGACCTTTTTAAGATCTCTGCCTTCCTCACTTTCGAATGCAGAGGCCAGCATAACAAAAAAAAAAAAAAAAAACAGAGCAGGGGGCTTCTGTGGTGCATAATTACGATAAGGTTGCACCCCCTCAAGATCCCCTACAAGAAGGCGCTCCCCGGCATACTAAGAGTGTCGGTCCTTTAAATTTCTCCATGCACTACACTGGAGATGAGTCTGACAAACCAGTTCCTAAAAGGACATTTATGACATCACAAACCATCTCCTCAGAATCTGAGGATTTGGAGTATGTAAAACAAAAAAAAAAAAAAACTAAAAATAAGATAAGTGACCTGCGAGCCAAGGTAAGACAGTTATCACAATTGATTTCTAAATTGATTAAGAAAATGAAAGTCTCTAGCCCTATACTTCCTCCATCTCAGTTCACAAAAAGTCAGCCCCTACCACCATCTTTTAACCCTTCTGCTCCTCCATATGAGAAAAAGAAAGGCCCCATAAAAGTGTACAAAAATGTGATATCTCAGGCTCTCATGCAAGGGAGACAGCAGGGAGACCCTGAGGCTTATTCTGCCCCTTTGGGTATTTTTCCTGTGGTGGTCCAACAACACCCTCCAAATGCTCAATTTCCTCAGAGCTGTGTACAATGGGAACACCAACCTCTGGCATTCAAGGTTATTAAAGATTTAAAGCAAGCTGTCATGGCCTATGGTATACAATCAACCTATGTGATTGGATTAATACAAGGATTAACAAATAAACATAGATTAATTCCTCATGATTGGAAAGTTTTGTGCCATACAATTTTAAAGCCAAGCCAATATTTACAGTTTAGAACTTGGTAAAAAGATAAAACAGATATTCAAGAGAGGGTTAACAGGGGACAAAATCCCCCAATTAACGTTTCATCAGATCAGCTCACTGGGTCAGGGGCCTGGCTTGGCATCCAAGCCCAGTTACAGTATGATGGTGTGGCTATTGCACAAACTCACATTTGTTGCTTAAAGGTGTGGGAAAAGGTAAAAAGGCCAGGGGATGCTCAAAAATCATTCGCTAAGGTTCTCCAGTCTAATAATGAGCCATATGTGGATTTTGTCTCCCAATTAAGGGAGGCTATACACGAAACGGTGAGAGTACCAGATTTAAGAGAGTTATTGTTACAAACTTTGGCTTTTGAAAATGCAAATACTGAGTGTCAAAAGGCCCTGCATCCCTTAAAGGCACAGGGTACATCACTAAAAGAGTATATTAAGGCCTGCGCTGATATTGGCTCAGAGCCATACAAAGCTAATTTATTGGCGGCTGCCTTACAGTCTTTTTTAAAACAATCTCATACAAAATGTTTTAATTGTG
>NW_004524955.1:573687-575498 GCF_000260255.1 Octodon degus
AAAAAAAAAAAAAAAAAAAAAAAAAAAAAAAAAACAAGATAGTAAAAAAAAAAGTATAACAAGACTGCTCCAGGACTTTGTCTAAAATGTGAAAAAGGTAAACATTGGACTAATAAATGCCGCTCCAAACTTGATAAGCATGGCCAACCCTTACAATCTCAGGGAAACTGAAAAATGGGTCCATCATCCAGGGGCTCAGAGATAAATAATACTAAATACCTGCAGTTTCCATTGGCCAGCCTAAATTTCAATCAAACACAGGATCACAGATCTTTTCCATACAACCCCCAAAAGCGAAAGCACACCTTTAGATCTGATGGCTGCAGAAAATTAGCATTTGTTCCCCACCTGTATTTAAAAAATTAAAAATGAAATTTTCAGCCCTATTCCAAAAGACACTGCAAAAAGGAGTGATAATATTATAAAAAGGAGTAATATTACCCAAGATGTATTTGTACATTTGGTAATTATTGATAATGATTATAAAGAAAAAATATTCCTCATGATATCTACTACTAAACCTCTTCAAATTAAAAACTTAACTGCTTATTAAAAATATAAGTCAGCTTCTTCTTAAGGTTCAAGATAGTACTTTAAAAGATAATGTGGGCTCAAAAAAACCCTTTGTAGGAACTAAGACCATTAAGCTGCTCCTGGCAGCTGGGCAGCACACCTATAGAGTGAAATCAACCAAAGACAGCCCCAGGGCTAACTGGTCTGCAGGTTTTGTTTGGTGTAATCAACGTTGTTTATACAAACAAATCAAAGTTATAATTCTATCCACCCAAATCATTGTTTAAACCACACCAGATTCTTATGTTACACAATTGGTCATTCATTTTTGTTAAAAATGTTTAAATTGTTAAAAATAAATAGTTAAAAAATAAAAATTAAAAAAAACTTTTTAACAGCTTTTCAAATGCAAATGTGGGTGGCCTCCAGGTAGAACAGCTACCAAGGTAAAAGGCCACTGCCCCACATATTTTAAAAAAACTATTTAAATTTCTTTTAATTCCTAATAAGTTTGATTGCTTGTTTTACTGTCCTAAATTAAACATGGCATTAAAATAGGGCTTTGATATTTTACAAACAAATATAAAGGCTTAAAATAATGTGTAAAAGCCATAAAATTTAAACAGCTACTTGATTTGACATTCATTTAAATAATAAAAGGCCTAATCATGGCCTCCAAAGGCTACTGTAGGATCAAAATTCTGTTAAAACAAAAGAGTCAATCCTGACAACTTCACTTGTCAAAATATACTATTAAATTTTTATACTTTTACAACAACAAAAAGACAAACCAGATAAGAAAAAAAAGGCTAAAAATGGTCCTTTGGAGAGCTCTCCAGACTAGATAATAAAAAGGGACTCAGTCCACGACTAACCTGGGGCACAGGGGATGCTTGTGTTTCTCCAGAGAACACTAACTGACCTGTTGGGGTACCAAAAAGTACTGTCAGGCTGTACCATGGAGCCAGATCTAAAAAAAAGTTAACAGCGACCAGGCTAGATCCAGCCTGGGGCCTATTCAATAAACTGACTAAATAAAAATCTAAGGTCTAAATAAATGACAAAAAACATAAAAATACAAAATATACATATTAATTATAGATGAAAGATTTCATTCCTTCTAAGTTTTTCTAGTAAGAGATCTCTAATAATTAACAAAAAACAAAATCTGACTAGTCTACTTATAAAATTTCTAAAGCTTGTAATATAGTTACTATAATTTAATTTGGCCAAATATTTGAGTACACTCTTGATTTTTTAAGGGGTTTATGTGTCTGTGTGTCTATGTGTTTGTGTAT
>NW_004524955.1:576930-590455 GCF_000260255.1 Octodon degus
AGAAGGCTGGCCTATCTGTATTGGGAATGGAGCTCATTGCTTAAAAGCAAGCACATGAGTCTGGTTATCTATAGTAAATAATAATACTGGGGGTAAGGGAGGATAAAAGGGACTTTTTCTTCTCCAATGATAAAAAATTTTAAAGGTATAGCTGCTGATGGAACGTTTCCACTGCCAGATCTGCCACCCTGCCAGAATACCAATGTTGCTTATCTCAGTGATTGGGTACATTGGAAAGTCTGTAGAGGAAAAGCAGCCCGGGTGTTGGTTAATACTTCCTATGGAAGTGTCATAGATTGGAGCCCTTATGGCTCCGCCCGGACGACAGAAGGAAAGAACTTAAGATGGAAACGGAATGGCAGCGATGAGATCTATACTAGCACTAGAAATGCCAATGATACAATAATGTGGCACGGAGGAGGTATGTCCCCTAGGTATGTCATGTTTCTGGAGGACCAATTCAACATCATCTTTGGAAACTGGTTACCTCATTAAATCATATGTCAGTGTGAAAAGGTTTTAAATGGAGGAATCAATCCTCCAATAATTTACATCTAAAATTTAAAAGGAACACAACGCATTTTGCTCAGGCATGTGTTCACCTCCCTTACCTGTTGCTTGTAGGACCTAGTCATTGGAACCCTTCTAACTATACCATCACATGTCACCACTGTTCTTTATATACATGTCTAAACTCTTCTACTAGCCTTAATTTTTCCAGGGATAGCATCTATATTCTCAGGGCAAGGACCGGAATTTGGCTTCCTGTACAACTGCATCGCCTGTGGCAAGACTCCCCTTCCATGATGCTGTTCCAACATTTGCTGGAGGTGTTAAAAAAGAGAACGAAAAGAATGATTAAACTCGTGATAGCCATAATTTTAGACATAATCGCCATCACAGCCACAGCTGCTACAGCCAGGGTAGCATTGAGCCAAGGTGCACAAACTGTTCATCTTGTGCAGCAGTGGCGCAAGGACTCAGAACAATTATGGACTTCTCAAGGACACATAGACTCAGAGTTAGATGCAAAGATAAATGATATAGAGCAAGCTGTTGTTATGCTAGGAGATCAAATTGTTAATCTACAACGTCAACTTCATTTAAAATGTGATTGGAATATCTCCTAATTCTGTATAACTCCAATTCCATGGAATCAGACTCATTTCCCATGGGAAAATGCAAAAAGACATTTATTGCATTGTGGTAATATTACCTCTGAGATCCTGTCTCTTCAACAACATATTGATAATACTTTGTAAAACAATTGTCAGAATTGTCTGGCACTGATCTATTACAAAGCATCTCGAATGACATTGAAAACCTTAATCCTTTCCATGTTACTCCATGGTTTAGTGGAAGTGTAGTAGTGATTTGTCTATGTTGTCTCTGTACTATTTGTGTATCCTGCTTAGTCTGGCGACGAGGACGGGTCCGGCAACAAGCCATGGACCAAAAATCAGCAGTCCTCGCCCTGATGCTGCAAAAACTTTCAGCATAAAAACAAAAGCGGGGAATTGTAAAGATATAGTTTTGAGACAAAAGCCTGATGTCCCAAGAGAGTGGGGAACACTGGACTGAGTCCGAGGAGGGTTGCTGTCTGTTTGCAAATTTCCCGGAAAGCTGGGACCCAAAGCAGCAGGTAACAGCTTCTCCTGCAGGCGCTCTGTCCTTTGATCCCTTGTTTGGGATGTTATTGGCTAGCATTTGTGTGAACCTAGTGTTAGGCAAATGGGGGAAGTCACTAGAGATAATAGTTTATATTCACTTAGGTAATTATACACATTCCTTAGTTTTTACCCCTCAATAAAAGTGAGATGCTTCTGAGGCTCGGGGCTCACTTGGAGAGAGACTAATCTCAGTGAGACCTCTGAAGCTACATTCGTCAGGTCTTCTCGTCGTTTCTTTCGGCACCGACCCGTAACACACAACACTTATCTGAAAAAGAATGACTTACACCACTTTCTGACTGATCAATTGTGGTCTTCTGTTGAACTGTATGTTCAAAGAAGACCTCCTCACCTTAAGGTAAAAGTTGGGAACTGATGGCTCCGCTCACTGCTGGGAAGGGACATCATTTCATCTGGAATTGAATCAACATTGAGAATAAACTGAAATCACCTATTCCTTGTGGCTGGGTGTGGTTATGTCCAATTGGACCCCAGCACTAGCAAGTCTAAGGGGGAGACACCAAAAGTCCCAGACCAGCCTGAGCTCGAGTCAGCCTGAAGCACAAAGGGAGACCCCGCCTCAAAGTCACACGATGATTAGTAATGCTAAGAAAACTTCTGTGAGCTCCTAGCCAACAGAGGCCGTCTTCTGTCCAAAGCTGACATCCGCAGCAAACCAACCACGAGCAAGGGAATAAGGCTCCCAAAACGACCAAAGGATCATTCCAGACAAAGGGTCAGCCACGATAATGCCATGTCTGAACCTTCTGGAGTTCTCTGTTCTTGTTGGGGGCTGCTCTGATGGTAGTGGGCACTAAACCCAGGACTTTTCACATGCTAGGCAAGCACTCTACCGAGATACATCCCAAGCTATTTTTATGTTTTGAGACATTTTGCTAAATTGTGTCAGGAGCCACAGAAGCTGGAAAATTAGTCAAATGTGTGTAGGGGAGACGGCCTCAGTGCCTAAAGCAAACAAGCTACCTCAGTCCTGAGATAACCGTCCTGAATGCTTAATGTTGCCCACTAGTCACTCGGCAACCTTCTGTCAAGCGTTAACTAACTTGCAAAGGTATAAATAAATGTCCACGTTGTTGCTAATGGAGTGGTCCTGCCAACCAGGCAGACTAGTCACTGCCTAACCGGGCTTCTCTCTTGCTACCTTGTCCTCATTCCTGCTACTTCTCCCCAGGGAGAATGGATCACACCGAGATCCACGGGTCCTTGCGAAACTGCCCAGGCTGGCCTCGAGCCTGTGACCCTCTTGCCAAGGAGCTAGGGTTATAAGCATGCACCACCACGCCTGGCCTGTGCCTCAGCCTTTTAATGGGATGATGCCACATCCTGTGGCTTTTGGGCAGATGGCAGAAGGCAATGACCTTTGCCACAGACAGTAACAGTGAAATAACTGCAGAGACGTCAGGCAAATCCAAGGGGCAGACAGTTCACAAGTCTCCTGTGTGTCTGGTGACACCAAGTATACCCTGCCGTGAGCGTTCAGTTGCTGTCACTCTCATTGGAAAGCTCATTCCTAGTTTCTACTTGATTAGGCAAACAGGGGAAGAGCAAGGTGCCTGCGTGCTAGGCCACTCTCCAGCGAGAAGCTGCTGGGGCTGAACGTGGGCAGGCAGCAGCTGACTCTGCAACGCTCGCGCCATCCTTCCTCTCCTGTGTGAGGTCTTGCTGTGTGAGGCTAGCCTTGAACTTGGAGCAATCCTCCCGCCTCAGCCTCCTAAGTACCACCATGCCCAGCTTTTTTCTCCAATACAGACTGAACCCAGGATCTTCTAAGCTATACCCCAGCCCTTTATTTCTGAGACTTGTTAAGTTGCTAACTTGCCCAGGCTGGCCTGAAGTTGCAGTCCTCTTGCCTAAGTCTCCTCAGCTAGCACAAATATGTGCCATCACATTTAACATCCTACTCTCCTCTTTCAGTGGTAGGGACAGAACCCAGGGCCTTGGGCATGCTACGCAAGTGCTCCACTACTGAGCCAAGCCCCCAGCCCCTGCATTTCACTACCCTTTCCTACACAATACAAAAATTATTTCACAGCAAGACATAACAACGTCACTCAGATAGATGAAATACAGAACTCTTTACTGTCTACAGCAAGGAAAGAGAGCTTCCAGGCACGGCCAGCCTTGCATCTTGGAGGCCCTGCAACCTGAAGGCGGCAGGCAGCTTATGGAGACAACAGGGCCGGGTGAGCGTGGCTCCCAGGTCCGAGCACTGACTAGCCCGGGTTATGTGGGCTGACATCCAGTGCCCAGCGCTGAGAGCCCAAGAAAGGCCTGAAATGGGGGTAGACGCACGGGCAGCTCTCCAACAGAGGAAGCGGCAGGCCTCCAGTCTAGGTTTCCAAAGGGATTCAAGGCAGTTGTTGTTTAAAAGAAAAACAAAAAAGCCAGGTGTGGTAGGCATGACTGTAATCCCAGTACTTGGGAGGCTGAGGCAGGAGCATCACTAGGAGGTCAAGGACAGTGTGGGCTACATAACAAGATCCTGAACTGGAAGCAGTGTCCTCAGGGAGTCACATGTTCCCCAAAAATGGCTGCACCCTGGCGAGGGGAGCAAAGGTTGCAGTAAACTGTGTGTGGTGGAGGGAACAGGCGGGAGGTGTGTACAAGGCTCAATATGGAAAATCCTAAATCAGATGATACTATCAAGGAAAACATAATTAATATTATAGTCAGAAAAGTTAATCAACTTCCAGAAACAGACAGGAACCTACTCGAACATGGATCAGTATATATCGGACTTAATGCTGTTCTCTAGTAGCAGTCTTTCGGCGCACCTTGCATGTGACACGGGCTCATACAGCTGCTGGCTCACCAATGGCAGTGATCCTGTTTCGCCAGCAAATGCCTCTTGCGCAAGTTTCGTAAGCTTACCTTTGAGTATGGGTGATCTGAACTGCGAAACCTGTCCCATGACACGGACTGACTGCTTTAGTTTTTGCTGGACTGTACCCTGCTTTCTTGGGCCTACCTGTGCATGGTGCCCGAGGAGCCAGGTATCAATCAGCCCTGCCGCCGGAGAAAGGCAACGTCTTAATGTACTGGATTAGAAAGCCTGTCTTCAGAAACATGGTATTTCCCCTTCTACTTCAGACCGTGTTTGCTGCATACCTTGGATCCAGACAATATAAACCACTTATAAAGGCTCTTAGTTACCCGAACCAGGCCTAGTATTCACTGAGTTTTAACCAAGTATGTATGCAAAATAAGTGAAAATAAAAAATAAAATTTAAAAAAAAAAAAAAAAAGGAATCTTCTCAATAAATGGAGCTGGAGCTTGGAAAGCATGAAAATGGAGGTTTGCCAAACACCTTATATAAAAACAAGTGAATGCCAGGCCCTGAGGCGCACGCCTCAGACTAGCCAACCCAGATCACTCAGGCCAGTCCTCGAACCTGGAAGCCAAGCAACCAACCCTGTTCTTCAGAAGCTACCCCCAACTGCAGGGTGCTGTCTTAGCCACACAGGAGACTGAAGCAATACGGAAAGGCTTTGCCCCTCCCCGCAAAAAGGATAAAATACATTTAAGTAAATATAAAGCTTACAACTACCCAAGAACCAATTAATCAATAAAGATATAAAGAAATATGGTTTACCCGTATCACAGAATATTGTTTCACTCCAGCAATAGATCTGACATGTCACACATGGATGAACCTTAGGAACATCAGCCTCAGTGAAGGAAGTTGGTCACAAAAAAGGCACAGTGTATAATCCCACCTATAAAACAGCAAAAGGTATCCAACTCACAGATACAAACGATAGAGCAGCAGTACCCAGGGCCAGCTGAGGAAGGAAATGAGGCATTCTTACTTAATGTGAAGTTTTACTTCTGCAAGATAAAAAGTTCTAGAGATTAACTTAGCCGCCAGTAAAATGGGGAATTCAGAAAACACCATCCAATTAAAGTCAACAGTAAATTTTCTCCACGGTGATATCTCTTATATTTAATGAAGCTGGAGTTGTACCGAAAGCACTCCTCACATTCACAGAGCACACCAGCCTTTCTTCATTGTGGATTTTCTGGTGATGAACCAGGTGGGACTTTCTAGTGAAGGCCTTCTGGCATTCACTGCATTCATAAGGTCTCTCTCCAGTGTGGATCTTCTGGTGCTCAACAAGTATATGTTTATGGTTAAAGGCTTTCCCACACTCCCTACACTCATAAGGTCTCTCTCCGGTGTGATTCCGCCAATGTTTAATGAGGTTGGAGTTGTACCGGAAAAATTTTCCGCACTGACTACACTCATAAGGCCTCTCTCCAGTGTGAACTCGATGATGTCTAATGAGCCTGCAGTGGTACCTGAAGCATTTCCCACATTCACTGCACTTGTAAGGCCTTTCTCCAGTGTGAGTTCTCCAATGTTTAACAAGGCTGGAGTTGTACCTGAACAATTCCCCACATATGCTACACTCATAAGGTCTTTCTCCACTGTGAAGTCTCTGATGCCTAATGAGGGTGGAGTTGTATCTAAAGAACTTCCCACATTCACTGCACCTATAAGGCCTTTCTCCAGTGTGAACTCTTTGGTGTTTAATGAGGGTGGAACTGTCCATAAAGAACTTCCCACATACACTACACTTGTAAGGCCTTTCTCCAGTGTGAACTCTCTGATGTCTAAAGAAGGTAGAGCTGTACCTAAAGAATTTCCCACACACGTCACATTCATAAGGCCTTTCTCCAGTGTGAACTCTCTTATGTCTCAGGAGTCTATAGTTGTACATGAATGATTTTCCACAATCTCTACACTTGTAAGACCTTTCTCCTCTGTGGATACTCTGATGTTTCCTGAAGTTGGCAGTGTACCTAAAGAACTTCCCACATTTGGTACACTGATACGGCCTTTCTCCTGCGTGAGTTTTCTCATGCTTCACAAGCAAGTACTTGCTTCTGAAGGGTTTCCCACATTTACTGCACATGTAATTGTCGAGTCCGGCTTGAAGGGCCTCCCTGCCCTCAGTCTCCTTGTCGGGCTTCCGCCCACAGTGAGGGAGCTGGCGCTGGAAACGGCCTGAAGTAGCTGGCAATTCCTTCCATCCCTTCTGGCATGGGAAGGTCCTCTCTGCCATACGAGCTCTGCAGTTCTTCAAAAATGAATCTTTCCAATTGTCCCTCCTGCAAAGATTTTCTCCAGTCTGCTCTGGAGGCCAGTAAAGCTTTGCCTCACGAAGACACATGTCTTGCTCAGTTTGCGTTCTACTGTGCAAAGCTAGGAGCAGAACATCCTTCACAAGTGGGTCACATGTCTCCCTAGGCTTGGTCTTCTCAGTGGGTGACTCTGGCTTTGCAGCGGTAACCTGTGATCCTCCTGCAGAAATCCCTTGCTCAGGAACGGCCTCCTCACCCTTGGCTCCATGCCAGCAACCTGTAAGAAGAGAACGTGCTGGTGAGGTGCGTGCTTAACCTGGGTGGGAGGACACCCTCATTTCAGCTGTGCATCACGCATGCACAGTAAATTCATAGACTTCCTGTTAGGAGCTGGACAAAAAGCCAGTGAGAGGAGGCTTGCTGTGCAGGAACCCCGCTGATGACTGTGGACACAAAGGTACCAAGGGGAAGAAGCATGTTCTCTGCCCCACTCATCACAAAGGCTTTCACTGGCTGCTGCTGCTGGTGACGAGGGAGCAGGGTGCAGAAGGCTGTGTCCACACGCAGAGCTTCTGCTCTGAGAGCTCAGGGGCGTCCAAGGAGCACTGTGATGCACGCACACCACACTGCACCACAAGCAGAGAGCATGTGCTGCAGGTCCTGCCAAGGGAGCAGCAGAGACAGTGGGCGAGGGGTTGCCACAAAAGTGAGCATGGGGAGGAGCAGATGGACAGAGGACCGCGGATACACAGCAGCAGGAAGTCTAAGCCCAAGACGGCGAGGAAGAAAAGGTGGAAATGAGGCCGGCCACTGGTCCTGGCATCAAACAGCGGGAGGTGTAGGAAAGGCTCCCAATGTGACCAAAACCAAGTGCTCATATGAAGCCATTTCTCAAGTCCCTGGCAGCAGGACCACGTCCCCATGAAACGCTGTTACATTCACTGTTATTCATAGCCACCATCAAGACCTCCCCATCACTCAGTGACTTGGGTGGAGCTTGGAAGAGGCCATTCCAGGGGGAAAGGCAGGGAAAAGGGGGTGGGTGAGGAATGCACGCAGGGATCCACCCACAGCATGCCACGTGCTATAATCACGTCACAGGAAAGTCCTGCAGAATCAGTCTCGTGGTCTCCAACTGGTGACCAGGTCAGTGTCAGACATTCCTGGTGCAGGAAGACACCAGAAAAGCACAGCAAGAACCAGGGTACAACCTGAAGCACAGAGCCTCCACACACATGGACAGGGGCACCCGGCCAGGGGTAGGCAGGGCACTGGGCTCTCCTAGAGGAACACAGCATTTCTGGTTCAAGTCATCTTTTGCAAGCCCTCAAAGCAGCAAGAGATGGGGTAGCACAGGGAGAAGGGTGCAAATCCAGAGCTCCACATCTCCCATAGCAAGCTACCGGGAGACCGGAACTCTGCAATGGCCAGGATGCAGGAAGAAAGAGCGGCCCCTGGGTAACAGGGACACCTCGGCCCACCAGCACATTGAGTGGGTGCACGGGCCTTACCTAGTGAGGACAGAAGCGCCAGGTTCTCCAGCATCACGTCACAGTACAGGATTCTCTGGGCCTCACTGAGGTGGCCCCATTCCTCCTGGGAGAAGTAGACAGCCACATCCTCGAAGTCCACACAGACCTGCCACAGTGGAGACAGTTCAGTGAATGTGCAGGTTTTGGTGATGCCACTTTCTTCCATTTTTAGACTCACCTATTTGGGCCACAGTGACTGAAGGGCTCAGAGCTCGGTCTCTTCACCTCCCAGCCGTATCCCGAACGACCTCTTCATCTTAGTTTCACAGCCCAAGCCACTGCTTCCCTCATCCCACACCAACCCAGGGCAAGCACCGAACCGCCAGGGGCAGCTCCCACCAAGCCTAAGCAGGCCACCTTGCTCTGCTCAGGCTTTCCTGCTGAGGCCAGTGAAGACCACGACCTCAGCTCCCCCTCGCTCCCATAGTATACCTCCTCACACAGGCCATTCTTTTTTCACAAGTGTTTTTGTTTTTTGTTTTTTTTTTTAAAGAGATTAAAAGACAGTAAAGAATAAAAAAATAGAAACCATACAGAATTTCACTGAACAAAATAATAGGAATTCAACAATGGCTGTTAGGTTGTATAATGTTGTCTTCAAATTAGTTTAGATTGCCAGATATAAGCATGCAAAATTGGTCAAAAAAAAAGCTAAAAGAAATTTAAAAAGAGGGGAAAAAAATTAAACATTAACCTCTCCTTTCAACAGACCAGCAGAAATCAGCAGTACAATCATCTAAGCTGTCTTGTATGTATACATAAATATATCTTTTTCCATTTTTTCTTTTGTTGTTTTCCTCATCCCAGTTCTTTTTCCTCTTTCAACAAATCCATTCCCTTCCACAGACTTTATTGCACCTTTCAGATTTTATTTACTCTTGCAGGTTCTTGCCCGAGGGAGACAATACGAAGTTTGCCGTGAGGGTCTGATTTATTTCACTTACGAATATGGTCTCAAGTTACATGCAATTACCTATAAAAGCCTCGAGTTTCTTTTTATAGCTAAGTAATGTTCCATGTGTATAAATTACCCGTCTCATTTATGCTTCAGGTGACAGTCACATGGGTTACTCCCAGATTTAGCTATAACAAACTGCACTGCTACCAACACGGGTGCATACACACGGCTGTGGCATGATGTTTTTAGTTCTTCTGGAAAAATACCCAGGAGAACAATAGTTGGGTCAAATGGGACCTCCAATTCTAGCTTTTTTTTTTTTTTTTTTTTTTTTGTGGAACCAGGGATTGAACTCAGGCCTTTGCGCTTGCCATGGAAGCGCTTGTTCCACTGAGTCATCTCCCTGGCCCCTAATTCTAGCTTTCTGAGGAGTCTCCGCACTAACTTCCACAGTGGTTATACCATTCCACACTCCCACCAACAGTGGAGAAGGGATCCTTTCTCCCCACATACCCTCCAGCATTTTTACTGGCTGACTTCCTGATGAGAGCCATTCTCATGAAATGAGAATGGAACCTCAGTGTTGTGCCAAGGCAATTCTGTGCCACAGGCCCCTGCACGCTGTGCACCCTTCAGGAAACGGAAGGGACAAACACGCTCTGTGTCACTGCCTACACTCACGTCCACACGCTAAAACCCATGAGTACAACCCTAACACCACTACCCCTTCCTCTCTCTTCATTCTCACTCCTTCTCCTGGTACCCGCCCACTGCTCATCGCCTCCCCCTTCCCAGTGTGGATCAGATGCCCGTCCTGGTGGCACTGGTGCCTTTTCTCTCGTTTCCACTGGTCAGCAAGTCTGGTTCACAGGGAGAAAAGCCAAGCATCTAGTAGGGGCCGCCACACAGACTCCACCCTGCCACCAGCCATTTCCCTGGTGTCCTCCAGAGCTCACGTCCCAGACAGCCGCACTCAGGACCGGCCTTCTTGCATACCCAACGCAGCATCGAGGGTTAACCACCCACACCCTTCTCCAGCACCTCACTCTGGTGGTTTGCTGCCCTCACAGCCCACACCACAGATGTGTCCCTGCCCTCCCGGCTGGCCATGCTGCACACAGGAACCAGGTGCTACATGGCAAATACACTTCTATCCAGTTCGGCCCCAGTCCTGTCCCAGGACACCAAAGTGCCCTAAAAGCAGGGACAGCCTAAACCCCTGCTTTGAGGGTCCCCCATTTGCCCTTGTTCTCCACCAAGGCTAGTCAAACCTAGGTAGAAACCTCACCCCTGGCCATCTCGAGCCTCTCTAGCACACCTCTTGTCCAGTAAATGGTCTCTAAAACCTCATATAAAACTGAGCTGCACTAACCTCCGCCACACCTACTGTCACCTCTCCCCAACTAAACATCAGCAACACGACTACCGTGTCTCCTTTCCCCCACAGCACCCACATCCATGATAACCCAGAGGTGCTGCCTCCTAACCTCTTCCCACCGTTACCCTCCAGTCCACATGCCAGCCACCACACTGTGGATGTCTCTGACCCACACTCCTTCACCAGGACTATCTGCAATATTTGTAGCATGGACAAAATTCACTCCTTCATTCCCTCTGAAAATTCTTCACACTACTGATTTCCCCCATCCTAGTTGATGACACACCTTCCATTCTTCCAAACAAGATCAGAAATCAGGACATTCCCAACTCCCCCTGTCATCTCATCTCCCCAGGTTACTTCCTATTTCATACAACAAACAATTTTAGTTCAAAATACACCCTAAGCCAGAAGGAACCTCTGAAGTCTCAGGCACAGCATCATCTTTTCTTCCTTCAACTCTTCTGTAGCCCAGATTTAAGGCCCAAAGCCGCAGTCATTCCAGGCCTGGTCTCTGGGTCTCCGCCATCCCACTCCCTGCCCACATACCTACCACATACAGACTTCTGGCTTCCTCTGCCTTGCCTCCAACCACGTAAGCATTCCAGGTCCCATGAACAGTGCTGATCCATCTCAGCTCAACACTTGAATGCAGGACCCTCGGCCTCACAGAAGCACTGAGTCTTCATACATAAGACAGGGAGAAGTACAAGAGTCCAGGGACCATCTTTCCCTACATTGGGACGCTAAGGCCATCTTAAAGGCAGTTAAGAGTTGCTGTAAGGTAGGAAACCCTCTACTGACCTGTTCATGATCCATTTCTGCTACCGTCAGTTAGCTCTGTGGGAAGAGAGAAGCCATGAGAAATATGCCACCATGTTTGAAACCCTGTTAGAATCTCATAGGCTGAGCTAGACTAGCCCCTCTCTGCCCTACCTCAGGAACAAAAAAACCTGATCTCAATGGGTTTGCATAAATACAGCTCATCATACTTCAGTGCTTAAGAGCTTCGTAGCAGATCTATGGCTTTAAAAAACCTCAATCTCCCTACGCCTCATCTTTAGAGGGTAAGAGTGGTCTCTCTCTATCTCGCAGGGTTTATACTGGTAAAACAGCCTCACGTACTCCATCTCAGCCATTGGTATTTGCATCAGTAAGTGTTTCATACACCTTTAAGACAATGAGCTACAGGGAGGACCTGAGGGGACAGGTCAACTACGAGTCCTTTCTGCAACAAGGAGCTCATCCAGGTCTCTCTCTTTTTTTATGCATTTAGTACAGGGGGCAGGATCTACAGGGTCTCACTATATAGATTGGACTTGTAGTGATCCTCCGGTTTTCAGCCTCCCAAGTGCTGGGATTATGGGCATATGCCACATGCCCAGACTCACTGTCTCACACACCCTGCGGGTGGGGCCAGCATGGCACACTGGGGATCAAACCCTGGCTGCTGTGCTCTGCCTAAGCAAGCACTTTAGTCCACTGAGCTATATGGCCAGCCCCAGGTCTTGATTACAATACTAAGCTGTCCATCTCCTCTTGCCCTAGATGCAGTGGAGAAAAAGAGCAATAGCCTGCTCTGGAGTCCAGTTGTTCCACTAACCTGGATGACCTTTCTCTTGGTCCACAGACAGCAGCCTTAAGGACCAGCCAAGCCTGCAGGTGGAAAATCTACATAGCCTCACATTTCATTCTTCTTCCTAGGCCAGCTTCTTACCATACCCAAGCCTCATTTCCTACATCCAAATGCCACAACTTCCCCTCTGCCAGGTCTTGGCCTTTCTAGATCAGAGTTGTAAACAATAATCTCAGTTACAGGATGACAATCATCAAAACTCAACCAATAATGAACGCTGGAGGGGCTGTGGGAAAAAGGAACCCTTCTCTACTGCTGGTGAGAGTGAAGACTGCTGCAACCACTGTGGAAATCAGTGTGGCCATTCTTTTAAAAAATGGGATTAAAGGTCCCATTCAAAGCAGCTATTCTGGGGCCAGTTAAATAGCTCAGTGGATTAAAGCACCTGCAAGCAGACACAGGCACCAGGGGTTCCATCCCCAGGCCTGCCATGCCAGCCCCGCCCCTGGGGCGCACTGAGATGGCAATTGAGACTGGACGTGGTGGTGTGCGCCTGTAATCCCAGCTCTGGGAGGCTGTAAACAGGAGAATCACTACAAGTCGATCTTGTAGTGAGACAGTGAACACCTTGTAGACCCTTCCCTAAAAATAAAAAATAAAATAAAAACAAAAAACCCCAGCTAGTCCCCTTCTGAAGGGGAATCTTCCCAGAAGAATTAAACATCTCAAACCACAGTGATATATGTGTATTCACGTTTATAGCAGCACAATTTGTAACAGGCAGATCTTGAAAACAATTTAGATGTCCATCAACAAAGAGGGCAAAAAATATTTTTTGTATAATAGAGTATTACTCAGCCATAAAAAGGATAAGTAAGGCTTTTATAGGTAAACAGATGTGACTCTAGACCATACTCATAAGTGAAATAAATCACAAAATATATGTGAATGTCACAAATGAAGAAGAAAATAGGACCCAAAAGGTACAACAGACATGGTGAACTGGAGGAAAAAACTACAAAAGAAAAGACAAACTACATTAGGAAAAAGAAAGGAAAAAAGAAAGAAAAAAATATATATATATACACACTCAGGACAGCTGCGATAGTTTTACAGCTACCTTCTATCAGCTCCTTCAATATTTTGCGCTAACACTGTTTAGGCAAGATACAATGCCTATTATCTTGTACTCTACTAGGAAGACAATGTGCAATGTATCAACTACTTGAGGACAATATACAATGTATCAACTATTGTAATGTTTCAAAACTCATTTCCATTGTTCCTCTTTAAAAAATAAAATACATTTTTGAAAAAAAATCTCCTCCAGGATCTTCTCCCTGAAATCTCATTTCTTCACCAGC